>NC_089848.1:101969341-102171841 GCF_035609145.1 Eleutherodactylus coqui | reverse complement strand
AGTTTTTCACAGAGACGCCTGACGACCGACGAACAGTGGTGTGCAACCTTTGTCGCGCCAAGATCAGCTGGGGAGGCACCACCATCAGCATGCGCAGGAATATGATGGCCAAGCACCCCACAAGGTGGGACGATGCCCGTTCACCGCCTCCGGTTTGCACCACTGCCTCTCCCCCTGTGCCCCAACCTGCCACTGAGATCCAACCCCGCTCTGAGGACACAGGCACTACCGTCTCCTGGCCTGCACCCACACCCTCACCTCCGCTGTCCTCGGCCCCATCCAGCAATGTCTCTCAGCGTAGCGTCCAGACGTCGCTAGCACCACAGTTTGAGCGCAAGCGCAAGTACGACGCCACGCACCCGCACGCTCAAGCGTTAAACGTGCACATTGCCAAATTGATCAGCCTAGAGATGCTGCCGTATAGGCTTGTGGAAACGGAGGCTTTCAAAAGCATGATGGCGGCGGCGGCCCCGCGCTACTCGGTTCCCAGTCGCCACTACTTTTCCCGATGTGCCGTCCCAGGCCTGCACGACCACGTCTCTCGCAACATTGTACGCGCCCTCACCAACGCGGTTACTGCCAAGGTCCACTTAACAACAGACACGTGGACAAGCACAGGCGGGGAGGGCCACTATATCTCCCTGACGGCACATTGGGTGAATTTAGTGGAGGCTGGGACAGAGTCAGAGCCTGGGACCGCTCACGTCCTACCCACCCCCCGAATTGCGGGCCCCAGCTCGGTGGTGGTATCTGCGGGGGTGTATGCTTCCTCCACTAAACCACCCTCCTCCTCCTCCTCCTACGCAACCTCTGTCTCACAATCAAGATGTGTCAGCAGCAGCACGTCGCCAGCAGTTGGTGTCACGCCGCGTGGCAGCACAGCGGTGGGCAAGCGTAATCAGGCCGTGCTGAAACTACTCAGCGTAGGAGAGAAGAGGCACACGGCCCACGAACTGCTGCAGGGTCTGACAGAGCAGACCGACCGCTGGCTTGCGCCGCTGAGCCTCCAACTGGGCATGGTCGTGTGTGACAACGGCCATAAGCTGGTGGCAGCTCTGCAGCTCGGCAGCCTCACGCACGTGCCATGCCTGGCCCATGTGTTTAATTTGGTGGTTCAGCGCTTTCTGAAAAGCTACCCCCACTTGTCATACCTGCTCGGAAAGGTGCGCCGGATCTGCACACATTTCCGCAAATCACACACGCACGCTGCCACCCTGCGGACCCTGCAACATCGGTTTAATCTGCCAGTGCACCGACTGCTGTGCGACGTGCCCACACAGTGGAACTCTACGCTCCACATGTTGGCCAGACTCTATGAGCAGCGTAGAGCTATAGTGAAATACCAACTCCAACTTGCGCGGCGCAGTGGGAGTCAGCCTCCTCAATTATTTACAGAAGAGTGGGCCTGGTTGGCAGCCATCTGCCAGGTCTTTGGAAAATTTGAGGAGTCTACCCAGGTGGTGAGCGGCGATGCTGCAATCATTAGCGTCACCATTCCTCTGCTATGCATCTTGAGAAGTTCCCTGCAAAGCATAAAGGCAGACGCTTTGCGCTCGGAAACAGAGGCGGGGGAAGACAGTATGTCGCTGGATAGTCAGAGCACCCTCCTGTCTATATCTCAGCGAGTTCAGGAGGAGGAGGAGGAGCATGAGGAGGAGGGGGAAGAGACAGCTTGGCCCACTGTTGACGATACCCATGCTGCTTGCCCGTCATCCTTTCAACGTGTATGGCCTGAGGAGGAGGAAGAGGAGGAGGAGGAGGATCCTGAAAGTGATCTTCCTAGTGAAGACAGCCATGTGTTGCGTACAGGTACCCTGGCACACATGGCTGACTTCATGTTAGGATGCCTTTCTCGTGACCCTCGCGTTACACGCATTCTGGCCACTACGGATTACTGGGTGTACACACTGCTCGATCCATGGTATAAGGAGAGCCTTTGCAGTCTCATTCCCAAAGAGGAAAGGGGTTCGAGAATGATGCTATACCACAGGGCGCTGGTGGACAAACTGATGGTAAACTTCCCATCCGACAGCGCTAGTGGCAGAAGGCGCAGTTACGAGGGCCAGGTAGCAGGGGAGGCGCAGAGATCAGGCAGCATGTACAGCGCAGGCAGGGGAACATTCTCCAAGGCCTTTGCCAGCTTTATGGCTCCCCAGCAAGACTGTGTCACCGCTCCCCAGTCAAGGCTGAGTCGGCGGGAGCACTGTAAAAGGATGGTGAGGGAGTACGTAGCCGATCGCACGACCGTCCTCCGTGACACCTCTGCCACCTACAACTACTGGGTGTCGAAGCTGGACACGTGGCCTGAACTCGCGCTGTATGCCCTGGAGGTGCTTGCTTGTCCTGCGGCTAGCGTCTTGTCAGAGAGTGTGTTTAGTGTGGCTGGGGGAATCATCACGGATAAGCGTACCCACCTGTCAACCGACAGTGCCGACAGGCTTACACTCATCACGATGAAAAAAGCCTGGATTTCCCCAGACTTCTCTTCTCCACCAGCGGACAGCAGCGATACCTAAGCAATACGTAGGCTGCACCCGCGGATGGAAGCATCGTTCTCTCTCACCATCCAAAACTGGGACATTTCTGCTTCATCAATCTGTGTATAATATTCATCCTCCTCCTCCTCCTGCTCCTCCTCCTGAAACCTCACGTAATCACGCCGAACGGGCAATTTTTCTTAGGGCCACAAGGCTCACTCATATAATTTTTCTAAACAATTTTTATACGTTTCAATGCTCTTAAAAGCGTTGAAACTTTAACTTGAACCAATTTTTCGTTAAACTGGGCTGCCTCCAGGCCTAGTTACCACTTAAGCCACATTAACCAAAGCGATTAATGGGTTTCACCTGCCATCTTGGTTGGCCATGGCCAATTTTTCTGATGTACTGTTGATACAGCAATTTTTGTGGGCCCTCGCCTACAGTGTAATCAAATGAATTTTTAGCCCACCTGCATTACAGCTGATGTTACATCCGCTGTGTTGGGCAATGCAATGGGATATTTTTATGTACCGCCGGTGGGTTCCAGGGAGCCACCCATGCTGTGGGTCCACAGGGAATTATAAATGCATCTGTTTCCACTTGTAAAGAACCCCAGTCTGACTGGGGCATGCAGTGTGGGCCGAAGCCCACCTGTATTAAGCACAACATTACTACCTCAGCTGTGTTGGGCAATGCAATGGGATATTTTTATGTACCGCCGGTGGCTTCCTGGCACCCACCCATGCTGTGGGTCCACAGAGAATTATAAATGCATCTGTTTCCACATCTAAAGAACCCCAGTCAGACTGGGGCATGCAGTGTGGGCCGAAGCCCACCTGCATTAAGCACGACATTACTACCTCAGCTGTGTTGGGCAATGCAATGGGATATTTTTATCTACCACCGGTGGGTTCCAGGGAGCCACCCATGCTGTGGGTCCACAGGGACTTCACAATAGGGAGTTGTACCTGCCTGTGTCTGTGAATTAAAAACCGCGGTCTGACTGGGGCATGCAGAGACACCTTGACAGAATGAATAGTGTGTGGCACATAGGTTCCCCATTGCTATGCCCACGTGTGCAGCTCCTGATGGCGGTGGCACAGGATTATATTTCTCATTGCTTCTGTACAGCATTGTGGGCTATCGACCCGCCCCTTTTAAAGAGGGTCGCTGCCTAGCCGTGCCAACCCTCTGCAGTGTGTGCCTGCTTTTCCTGTGGCAGACACACTTATAAATAGACATGAGTGTGGCGTGGCATGAGGGCAGCTGAAGGCTGCGCAGGGACAATTTGGTGTGCGCTGTGGACACAGGGTCGTGCAGGGGGGGTTGGGCAGCATGTAACCCAGGAGAAGTGGCAGCGGAGTGTCATGCAGGCAGTGATTGTGCTTTGTTGGAAGTAGTGTGGTGCTTAGCTAAGGTATCCATTGCTAATGAGGGCTTTTCAGAAGTAAAAGTTGTTGGGAGGGGGGGGGGGCCCACTCTTGCCGGTATTGTGGCTTAATAGTGGGACCTGTGAACTTGAGATGCAGCCCGACATGTAGCCCCTCGCCTGCCCTATCCGTTGCTGTGTCGTTCCCATCATTTTCTTGAATTGCCCAGATTTTCACACATGAAAACCTTAGCGAGCATCGGCGAAATACAAAAAAGTCAACATTATGTGAAATCCAGTTTACCCAGAATGTTTTTGATGATGATTGACGAGAATATTTTGCTTGTGGCATGTCTCTGTTCATGGTCCAGCAATAGTCAGCCGGCATACTGGGACTCCACTTGCCTTGGTACCTCTGTTCCATCGTAGAAACGCTCTCGATGCCGGTCACTGACAGGCCCAAAAGTTTCTAGGAAGAAGTCCAGGTCCTCGTCCAAAAAGAGACGTTTTAAGGATATATTGCATCCCAATCTTGGTAGGATTTCACAAGATCATCACCAGATCACAAGAGGCTTCTGATTTTTGATTTCCAAGTGAAGAAGAGGAGACATTCGTGAATGGCAACCAGACCGCTTTGGATTTAACGGTTCCTAAAATCTGTCATCATCCATCGCTGATCTTATTTGTGGCCCTATAAAAATTCCTTCTTTCAGTTTCGCATCACTGACTTTGGGAAATTTAGATAGTACGGCTTCTATTGACTTCAATGGAAGTCGTCGGTGCGGGAAACAGCCTGAAATGGAGCATGCTGCGATTTGATTTCTGCATCCAAAGATCCATAAATCTAATCAGTATGCTTTAATTCAGGTACGGACGCCCATGCTTCCCTGGGGGCGGCTTGAACTGCGGGTCATCAGTGCGGGTGCCACGCGCGAAGTCCGCAATTCAAATCTGCATAGATGCAGGTTTAGGCTGTTGCTTTCAAATGATAGCATAACAGGAGACTTCATTCCTCTGATCATCTATCGAATAGACCACTAAATGTAAAGATAAGGCAGGGCGCACACGAGCGGGTTCGATCCAGCATGCAGATTTCCACAGCGGGCCTGCGATCATTGGCGGAAAGTGATTGTGATAGATTGTGGAAACAAGCGTTTCCACCACTCATGTGTAACGATTATTGCGTATGGGCGACGGGAAAGTCGCATCCATTGACTTGTCTTTTTGTGCCGCACATTTTCAGCACAGATTTCACATCTTTAAATTACAGGATGAAATCCACCCTAAAACCTATTTAACCCTTTCCAATCCACTGTCTGATGTCTAAAGACATTTTGATTGAAGGCTGTACAGCTCCGATTTTGGAAGACTTCCAGCAGGGTATTCTTACTATATATTACTGGCCGCTCTGTTGTTGGGGGCCTCTCAGCATGTCCCATACCACAGTACTTGTTCTAGCCAGCAGATGGCACCATTGCATAATGTCCAAAAGAGAAAACCCCCTAGGAAACCCTGAATACAAAATTGAATCTCAATTCAGGCTCTTTTCACACTGGGCTCTTGTATCCACCGCAGGCTCCATCCCAGCTTCATAGTCTATGCAGAAAAATGCATAGGGGCAGAAAGCAGAATGGCATCGGGATGTCCCCATAGCGTTTAATATGTGAGACGAAGACCTCTTTAGTCTCCATTTATAGTTTCTATCACTGTTGATCTTCTAAACTGGACAGAAAAGTGTCATTCTGGGCCCAGAAGATGAAGAGTGCAGTGTGAAAAGACCCTCATCGTTGACCCTACATTAAGTTACACATATCGGTATTTGGATTTTTTGCTGATTTCTTTAACTTCCCTAAAACTTTTTTTTTTGCTTCTATTTAAAAATTCAATTTTCATTTTTTATAAAACCTAAATTTACAAAATGTAAGAAACACTTTAAGCGCATTTTTACATCTGTCTTTCCAAGCTATTATATCATAAAACCGGAAGACGCAGTAGCTTTAAAAATCCATCATTTACAATACCAACGTCTCTTCCATTCAAGTGGTATCTAAAAAAATAATTCCGAGGTCTCATTGTGCCATCAGTAATAAACATAAATACGTGCAATTTGCATATTTTTAAGATGGGGAAGAATATCCGAAACGCGCTGAGCGGTGCTGAGGTGTCACCATAAATATTTGATATATTTCTACCACTTAGCTGTATGATACAAATTCCCGCTGAACAGATAAACTTGTCATAGGTCACTGATACCCATGTGGGTTGCGTTATAAGTCAACATGTCAGATCGCAACGTTCTGGTTTCTGTAGCGCGCTCGCAGTGTTTACCCTCTCACACCTCAAATAGCTAATCAGCCAGTGGATTAAATGCACTCAACCTAAACGCTAAACCAGTCTTCCGTCTTTCCACTTCATCATGCTGATTGATTATGACATCCCCCGGTGCTGTAATAAATGTGAACACATGAAGGAGTGATTGGAAGCCGTGGGGATAACTCAAACTGGCTGGCAGCTTTATATATGTGTTGATACTCTACCACAATCTAGATAACTACAGACATCTATTCTTAACTTTTATTCGATCCGACATCAAGAAGCTGCTCTATGGTGCATGAAGTCTGGGCTCAGTATAGAAACTGTCTCAGTTCTCCCCATTTAAAGGAGTTCAAACAAATTTAACTTTCCACAGCTACAGCCTAAATAAGTGTTTAATCTCCTTTAGTAGCCGTCGTCCCACTCTAAATATAGGAATATAACCGAGACTGGACACACTGGCTGATCCTCGTAGAGTTGTGTCTTTTCCTTTGGACGTGTCTTTCTTGTACAGTTACCTTTACTTAGGCATGGCATACAGTACTTGGGGGTGTAGCTGCCTTTTTATATAAAGTGACCCTCTGGTTTTGGGACAAAATTCTGTCCCAGGACCAGAGGGGTACATTACCTGCAGTTGTTCTTGTCTGCTGTTCCTCCGATCCGCCAATTTTGGGTTCTGGGACGTAATAATAATAATCTTTAGTTATATAGTGCCAACATATTCCGCAGTCCTTACAAAACAGGAGAGAACAGATACAAAAACGACAGTTACATCTAGTAATCAATTGATAGAGACAGTAGGGGTGAGGGTCCTGCTCCAACAAGCTTACATACTACAAATAATGGGGTGATAGAGAAGTTAAAGGGGCTTGAAATGTGTCCGGTATGGGGAGGTGGAGAGTGAGGGATGCTAAACACATAGGCAATGATCAGATTTAAGTTGTATAGTGGCTGAATCGGTGTGAATGCAGGAGCGGTTGATTGCGGCTAGCAGGGTTGCAGTCGGTAGGACAGGGAGCATGTTATCAGGAAGAGTACAGAGGGGTTTGGTTTAGGGGATATGGTATGCCTCCCTGAAGAGGTACGTTTTTAGAGCACGCCTGAAATTTGTGTGTCAGGGATTGGCCGGATAGTTTTGGGTAGTGCATTCCAGAGGACTGGTGCTGCTCTGGAGAAGTCTTGGAGGCAGAAATGAGAGGTTTGTATTAAAGGGGCACGTAGTTTGATGCTGTAGAATCTATTGATACAATTTTGGGGTACTTATGACTTTTTGATTTGTTTTTTTTCTGACAGCATTTACCATGCACGATTAATAATATGATATTTTGATAGATTAGACTTTTACAGAAGTGGCAATACCAATTATGCTAATTATTTTTAGTATTTTTTTTAATAATTAAAATAACTTAATTAACCTTATTTTTACTTTGTTCCTTAGTCCCCAGGGAAAACTTGAACTTGCGGTCATTTCATTGCTTTAACAATATACTACAATCCTTTTATTGCAGTATATTGAATATTTGCTAGCATCCTATTAAGCCCTGCCACAGGGCTTCATGCAGGATTTCAGGCAAGGCTTAATATGTTGAAGTCCAAGACAGCCCTTGAAGCCTTCAAAAGGCCACAGGCTGCCATTGCAGCCAAACTGCAATCTTGTTGTGAGGAGGCAATTCAGGTGACCAAGGCAGCATAGTGAGTTCCCAGTATTTAGATAATGCATGCAATGAGGTCACATTGCAAGAATGATACATGCAGTGATATTGCAGTAAAGCATATTCACATAGGTTACAATGAAAAACAACTAATGACCACTTGTCCGTTAGTATGTATGTGTGTGGGTGCTTCTCATGTTCCACTCCTGTTGACATCATCGCAGGTCCTACAGCATACATAAAATATAGAGCCTGACTGACACAAGAAGAACATAGTTAGGGCTCTTGAAAGTGTAGGACAAGAATAACAAAATGAGAATACAACTAAGCCATTATTATCTCCGACACAACTCAGCGGTCCTGACAGGAGACACTGACCTACCACTACCATAGAGATCCAGCAGGCTGAAGGACCTGCCATGGTAGAAAGTACTGAATACTGGAATACTGGATAAGCCAACAGCAGCCACCAGAGGCTGTGATGATGCCACCATCATCTGATCACTTTGTGGGTGGAGTCAGGGATCACATGATCAGGGGCTGATCACTGTATCCAGGAGTCTGCTGTACTGGTGGCATATTTCTGTTTTCAGCCACACTTAAGCAGCGCTGCTGATTAGAGCCACCTGATTGGCTCTTCGGCACCACGTGACTACACAGCGTGCACGCGGATTGCCTTCAGCAGCCGTGTGCACTACACACTACAGTTAAGCAGCACGGGGTTAGGTTTAGGGTTAGGGTTATGTTTAGTGTTTAGGGTTAGGTTTAGGGTTAGGTATAGGGTTAGGTTTAGGGTTAGGGTTAGGTATAGTGTTAGGTATAGTGTTAGGGTTAGGTATAGGGTTAGGTTTAGGATTAGGGTTAGTGTTTAGGGTTAGGGTTGGGGTTAGGGTTTAGGGTTAGGTTTAGGGTTAGGTATAGGGTTAGGGTTAGTGTTTAGGGTTAGGATTATGGTTGGGGTTAGGGTTAGGTTTAGTTAACCCTAACCCTAAACCTAACCCTAAACTTAACCCTAAACCTAACCCCGTTCTGCTTAAGTGTAGTGTGTAGTGCACGTCTGCTTAACTGTAGTGTGTAGTGCAAGCGGCTGCTGAAGGCAATCCGCTTGCACGCTGTGTAGTCACGTGGTGCCGAAGAGCCAATCAGGTGGCTCTAATCAGCAGCACTGTTTAAGTGCGGCTGAAAACAGAAATATGCGTGCTGGTGATGTCTGGAAATCAGGATGGATGTGGATGTACCATAGCTGTGTATGATGTGTGTGAATCAGGATGGATGAAGTACAGATGTGTGTGTAATGTGTGAGAATCAGCATGGATGTAATAGAGCTATGTGCAATGTGTGGGAATCAGCATGGATGTAGTAGAGTTGTTTATGCAATGTGTGGGAATCAGCATGCATGTAGTAGAGCTGTGTGTGATGTGTGAGAATCAGAATGGATGTAGTAGAGCTGTGTCTGTAATGTGTGGGAATCAGGATGGATGTAGTAGAGCTGTGTCTGTAATGTGAGGAAATCAGAATGGATGTAGTAGAGCTGTGTGTGTAATGTGTGGGAATAAGCATGGATGTAGTAGAGCTGGTTGTGCAATGTGTTGGAATCAGGATGGATGTATCACAGCTGTGTGTGTGAATCAGAATGAATGTACTACAGCTGTGTGTGTCATGTGTGTGAATCAGGATGCATGTATTAGAGCTGTGTGTGTCATGTGTGAATCAGAATGAATGTAGTACAACTGTGTGTGTGATATGTGGGAATCAGCATGGATGTAGCACAGCTGTGTGTGTAATGTGTGGGAATCAGGATGGATGCAGTAGAGCTGTGTGTAATGTGTTGGAATTAGCATGGATGTAGTAGAGCTGTGTGTATTGTGTGGGAATCAGCATGGTTGTAGTAGAGCTATTTGTGTAATGTGTAGGAATCAGGATGGATGTAGTAGATATCACAGTCTCTTCTAACAAGGCCGTGTCATCAGTGTTAGACCAGCCAGGGCTAGGATTTCAATGCCAAACATGTAGGGTTTTTTTTGTGTAACAGTGTGAAGAATATACAGAGAATGGTGTGATTGATGAAAAACATCCAACGAAAGGGTATCCTATAAACAAATCATCCCTGGAAGGAGTCAGAGGAGGATGTCAAGAATCGTTCTGAACTCCTGAAGCTGCACAGTTAGTAGCAGCTGAATATGACACTGCTGCTCCAACTAATGTCCAAACACGCAGCTCATTGTTCCTTAGTACGGATGGGCAATAACAGCAGATAACCAGTTTCAGCACCATTGTGTCTAAGAGAAACAGAAAGGCAAGACCCCAGTGAGCAAAAGAGCACAAAAAGTGTATCATTGAGCAGCGGAGGAACATCACCTGGTCAGATGAACCCAGATGTTTGTTGCACTGTGCTGATAGAAGGTCTAAATTTGGCACATGCAGCATGAATTGTTGACCCCTTCCCGTCAGCTGGTAGAGGTGGAGTAATGGTGTGGGGAATGATTTCTCGGCACACCTTGGGTCATCTGATACCTCTAGATGGACACCACGAAGAATCGCTGCAGTTCTGAAGGTCAGAGCAGGCCAAACACGCTACCAGATGAAGGTTTCTAATAAAGCGGCCATTCGGCGTATGTAAAAAAATATACATATAAGGGCTAGGACACATGGCTTATCCTAGTGCAGGCCAGGACAGACTCCATAGGAGTAGATCTAATATACAGATTGTAGATTTGAATACTTTTTTATCATGATAAGTCTAATATACAGAAGAAAGTTTTGCTGTTACTGTATAGTGCATGTGCTTGTTCTTGGTCCCCTCCGTCTCTACATTTATGCAGTGCGAACTTCTCTATATAACCCCCTTCTTTATATTCTGCGCTGTTCTCCTGCCATTCTCTGAGAATTTCCTTGAAGTGATTATTCTCTCAGCCTCACACAGCAGGCAGAAGCATTGCAGCAGGAGGTCACAGCTGCACATCCCAGAGGTGCTGACACCAATGTCAATTCCCCAATCTCTAGGAATCCCATTGATCACTTCATGCATAAATACATAATAAATGTATCACCAGTCGTCTGCTCATTTTTGACCAGGAGAGCTACTATGGAGAGATTGGAAGTCCATGCTTGGATTTTGAGCTACCATATTTCCTTACAGATATTGAACTTAGTACCCTTTGTATCCTTTGTTCTTCATCCTGGTGAATTGTAGTTATGGAAGGTTCTCTTGTACTTTTTCTACATAAGTAAAATCAATAGATTGTTCAGCACTCAAACCTGGTCAAGAGTGAAGTTCATTCATGCACAGCACCCTTGAAAAGTTTGGAAACACTCCTTAACTCCTTCCCGTCAGCCATACATCTATATACGTCCAAACTGCTGACATCCCATGCAGTTAATACGTATGTAGACATCAATAGCATGGGTAGTGTATGAGGCGAGCTTGTTAGCTCAGTCCACTCATACATATTATGAGTGGACTGATGGGTATTCCCAGTTATTTATTTTATATAGTCTTGGGCCCCATGTGCTTAAAACTATATGCAGCATACAGAGAGATAGCAAAAAACAATCTCTGCACAACATGCATTAACCCTTGTGTTGCATAGCAACAGGGTGACAGGTCTGACCCTGCGTCGTGGCCACCATGCCACGACGCTGTCACGACCGACAAGCTGTAACAGTGCCTTCCCTCTGAGGAGGGGCCTCTGAACCCCTAGGACCTGGTTTACCAGGATTCCATTTATGAAAGTTTTTAATTAAGCATTCGGTGTTGATCTCAGCCGCTGGAACCCACATTCTCTCCTCAGGACTGTACCATTATCAATGCACAAGATACGGCATTATCTGACTCGATAAGAGTCAATGATGCAGCTGACTTTAAATTGCAGATTCCCATCCACTAACACTGCTGAAGGAGGTGATGACCCAAGTACCGGATTCACCACCTTCTTAAGTAAAGACTTGTGGAACGCATCGGTGATCTTTATTAAGCTGGGAATCTCCAATCTGAAGGACACTGGGTTAATGCCCTCAGTGATCTTAAAAGGACCAATAAAACATGGACCCAGCTTAAAAGATGGTTTTTTAAGCTTGATGTTCCTTGTAGACAACCAGACCAAAACACCCACCTGAAAACTAACCCCCTCTGACCGACTGTTATCCACTACCCTCTTATAGCTTCTTACAGATCTTTTAAGATTACTCTGAGCTTCCTCCCAGACTGCCTTAAGGTTGAATGAGAATTCATTCTCTTGGGGCACCTCTGATATGAACCAAAACACGGATGGAACTATAAATTGCAAAAACAAGGAGATGTGCCCATAGACTCTAAAGATCTGTTGTTCAGAGCAAATTCTGCTAGGGGTAAATACCCCGACCAGCATTCTTGATTATCAGAAACAAAGCACAGTACTGTTCGAGATTCTGGTTACACCTCTCCGTCTGACCATTTATCTCAGGATGGTAAGCGAACAAAAAAGACAGCTGTATACCTAACTGGTGACACACAAAATGCCAGAGCCTGGATACAAACTGAACACCTCGATCAGAAACAATATTAGATGGTACCCCGTGTAATCTAACAACATGAGCTATAAACAGCTTAGCCAGTTTTTTAGCATTAGGTAGAAAAGGCAAAGCAACAAAATGACACATCTTGCTCAAGCGATCAACCACCACCCACATAACAGTGTTTCCCTCTGAGGATGGAAAGTCAGTGATGAAATCCATGGACAGATCAGTCCAGGGTCTCTCCAGTACTGGAAGAAGCAACAATTTCCTAGCTTGGAGATTCTGAGGCGATTTGGCTCTAGCACAGATCTCGCATGCGGAAACAAAACAAAAAACATCACGTCTCAAAGACGGCCACCAAAAAACTCTACTTACGAACTTTTGAGTATTGTTGATGCCTTGATGACCTGCCAGAACAGAGGTATGCATTTCGGAGAATACCTGAGGCCTCAAATGTAGAGGAACAAAAAGCTTCCCCTTTGGCAGGCCTGCAGGTGCCAGATCTTGAGCCTTCTGAATCTGCTCCTCTAGATCCAGGGACACCACGGACACCACCACCCCCTCAGACAGAATGGGTGCAGGGGGTTCATCAGAAACCACGGATACAAAACTCCTAGAGAGAGCATCCAGCCTGATATTGCGACTACCAGGCCAGTATGTGACCACAAAATCAAAACGAAAGAAAAACAATGACCACCGTGTCTGTCTAGGATTAAGTCTCTTTGCTGATTCTAAATATATCAGATTCTTGTAATTGGTGATAACTGTCACCTTATGTTGAACCTTCTCCAAAAGGTGCCGTCACTCCTCGAAAGACCATTTAATGGCCAACAATTGTCTGTCACCAATATCATAATTCTGTTTGGTGGAGGTAAACTTTCGTGAAAAAAATGCACAAGGGCGAAGATTCTTCAATTCGCCAGTGCCTTGAGACAGAACAGCCCCTACCACGACCTCTGAAGCATCCACTTCAACAACAAATGGCGTGGATGAATATGGCTGTACCAGAATAGGAGCAGACGCCAAACACCTCTTAAAGACCTCAAATGAATGAATTGCTTTCGGAGACCATTCAGAAGAAAAGGACACTTTTTTCGTCATATCGGTCAAAGGTTTGACCTTCTCTGAAAACCGGCACATGAACATAAGATAATAATTTGTCAACCCCAAAAATCTTTAAAGTGCCTCCAAATTTTCAGGCTGAACCCAGTCCAAAACAGCTCGGACCTTCCCGAGGTCTATCTTAAATCCCTCTGGGGTTATAACATGCCCCAGAAAGGTAATCTCCTGTACAGCGAAAATACACTTCTCCTTCTTGGCAAATAGTTCGTTTTCGCGGAAAGCTTGCAACACCTGTCGAACGTGCAAAATATGATAATCATAATAAGGGGAAGAATAAGAATGTCATCCAAATAAAGCATCACAAAACATCCTATGAATTTCTGAAGTACCTTATTTATGAAAGCTTGGAACACTGCAGGGGCATTGGTCAAAACGAAAGGCACAACAAGATTTTCAAAATGACCTTCAGGAGTGTTCAAGACTGTCTTCCATTCATCAGGCTGCAGGAAAAACAGTGGCCACTGACCCCATGCTTCTCCCTTCTCACAGATCCACCAGATAAAGAGCCCACTTGCATGGGTTCATCAAGCTCCACGAATTCCATGGATGAGGCAAACGTTAGCTCATTTGACCACTCTCTAATTAGCCTACCAATCCGTATGGCTAGAGACATGACCTCATCAAGAGTTCTAGGTGCGGGATGTGAAACCATGAGGTCTTTAATCTTGTCGCTTAGCGCAAAGCAAAATTGACTCCGCAATGCGGGGTCATTCCACCGTAGATCTTTTGGCCAATGGAGAAACTCAGCGCAAAAATCTTCAATCGGTGATTTCCCCTGACATAAGCCTCTTATCTTATCTTCCGCCAGAGATACCCTATCAGGGTCATCATAGATCGTTATGGTCTTGAGGAATTTTTTATGGCATTCTCTGGGTCGCTCATCCATGTGGAAGCCACTCTGAGACGATTTGGTTCTCCATCCATCCTTGCAGATCATGTACACCCATTGTAGTGACCCGGAGGGCCTGCAGAGTAGTCAAAAAGTTAAAAGATTAATAAGTTCCTAGGACCTCACTCTGAGCCTCTAGGAGACATAGGAGGCGCCCCACCTGAGATAGACGCTGCTAATGCTGGGATATCTACCCCAGCAACAGCTTAGTGATTGGTGCTTTGATTGCTTAGCAACACCAGAGCCCACATGGGAAAACAATTTTAAGTGTTCGCATGCTTTTAGTTGCGAGTTGGAGTTTGAGAGCAGAAGAGGGCAGATGCAAAGAGAAGAGCAGGAGAGGGATATAGTGCGGTGAGACAGCGAGTGTGTCATCAGAAGAGATAGAGGGAGGAAGCACGGAGATTAGCAGAGTTCCTTCTCTATCCTGAGTGAGGAAATCTGAGCCCATCAGAGAGAGAGTCCATCATAATAGTGAGTGTTACCTCCCCTTGTGCAGTTAACTACCAGTGGGATATAATCTACCCTGCAGGAGCCCTTCCAGCCTCATGCTGACAGCCCCGGACAAAGTAAAGGGAAAATCTTTACTGTATCCACATAACCTTCACTCTGAGAGAAGTAAGAAATCTGACCCTGTCAATGTGGATACAAATGTTACTGTTGTTGGTGTTATCATTGCTTCCCAAACCACAAGAGTGAACTGTCTCTATGATCTGACATTACACAGTAAACTGCATGCCTTCAGTTTACTGGCATCCAATTGGACTGGTCTCGTTATTTCATTACCATAAGTAAGGTTTTTATCATATAAAGGCATTGGCATCACATCACATACAGATATCAGCAGTCAGTACCTAAACTACGCAGAGACTCTTACCAACCGCCTGCTGCGCGAGTCTCCATATCTGTCAGAGTGGCAGAGTGGGATGCACTGCAGTCAGCGTGGCTCCGGATACCTGAGACTCTCAGCCCGTCTAGCTGGTGTCTTTGCGGCGCACAGCGGTTACTCTGGATATTAGCTGGTGGTCATAATAATTTGATTAGACTCTGTATCGTTACATTCAATTCGGTGGAGGTCCAACATCATAAAGAAAGGTCTGAGGTGCCATTAGCATTTCACCTGCGATTAGGTGCTCATGCTGACCATCTGTACTACACCCTCGACACTTTATTTTCTCCTCAGTGGGACCCCATAACCAAGTGATATGCCATTTTCATTCCATATAGATTAAATATTAAGCATGCATTGAGTCCAAGAGGGGTAATTGTCCCTCATATGTTCTATTTACTTTTTCTCATTTAAAACTTTTTTCTTACTCATTATGTCTAATAATAGTTCTTATCTCTGTGGCATCAACATATTCCGCAGCGCTTTACACGTCAGAGGGAATGTGTACAGGCAGAATCAGACGTACATACGGTATTAAACTAATATAAGGATGTGGGGGATGCTCACAAGACCTTACTATCTATGAGCTAATAGGGGACACAAGAGCTTACAATCTATAGAGAGTTATGGGGGACACAAGAGTTTACAATCTATGAGGAGATAGAGGTGAGGGTCCTGCTAACATACACTTTCAATCTTTGAGGAAGTAGGGGGGACACAAGAGCTTACAATCTATGAGGAAATAAGTTTGACAAATGAGGTAGAAGTTCTAGTTCAGGGAAGAGGCATTGGTGCAGTAACTAGCACAGGGTAGAGGCATTGGTGCAGTAACCAGTACAGGGAAGAGGCATTGGTGCAGTAACTAGTACAGGGTAGATGAATTGGTGCAGTAACTAGCACAGGGTAGAGGCATTGGTGCAGTAACTAGTACAGGGTAGAGGAATTGGTGCAGTAACTAGCACAGGGTAGAGGCATTGGTGCAGTAACTAGTACAGGGTAGAGGAATTGGTGCAGTAACTAGTACAGGGTAGATGAATTGGTGCAGTAACTAGTACAGGGTAGAGAAATTGGTGCAGTAACTAGTACAGGGTAGAGGAATTGGTGCAGTGACTAGCACAGGATAAAGGAATTGGTGCAGGAACTAGTACAGGGTAGATGAATTGGTGTAGTAACTAGCACAGGGTAGAGGCATTGGTGCAGTAACTAGCACAAGGTAGAGGCGTTGGTGCAGTAACTAGCACAGGGTAGAGGAATTGGTGCAGTGACTAGCACAGTGTAGAGGAATTGGTGCAGTAACTAGTACAGGGTAGATGAATTGGTGCAGTAACTAGCACAGGGTAGAGGCATTGGTGCAGTAACTAGTACAGGGTAGAGGCATTGGTGCAGTAACTAGCACAGAGTAGAGGCATTGGTGCAGTAACTAGCACATGGTAGAGACATTGGTGCAGTAACTAGTACAGGATAGATGAATTGGTGTAGTAACTAGCACAGGGTAGAGGCATTGGTGCAGTAACTAGCACAAGGTAGAGGCGTTGGTGCAGTAACTAGCACAGGGTAGAGGAATTGGTGCAGTGACTAGCACAGTGTAGAGGAATTGGTGCAGTAACTAGTACAGGGTAGAGGAATTGGTGCAGTAACTAGCACAGGGTAGAGGCATTGGTGCAGTGACTAGTACAGGGTAGAGGCATTGGTGCAGTAACTAGCACAGAGTAGAGGCATTGGTGCAGTAACTAGCACATGGTAGAGACATTGGTGCAGTAACTAGTACAGGGTAGAGGAATTGGTGCAGTAACTAGTACAGGGTAGAGGAATTGGTGCAGTAACTAGTTCAGGGTAGAGGCATTGGTGCAACGAATGACATCAGTTTAGGACAAAAAGACGAGCATGGATACTGCATTCTGAAGACATTGGTGAGGGGAGATTTTAGTAAGGGGATGACCAATCAGCAGTGAGTTACAGTAGCCAAGACAAGAAAGGATCGGGGAAACTTGTAACGCAAGGAGAAGGCGGAACTTCCAGCATTTTAAGTGAGCGTTCTCTCTATACTGGTAGATAAACTGATGTGCCTATTGACAGATGAGATTCTAGACTTCCTTTTTCCACTAGAGGGTATAATCAACCTAACAAATACGTCTTCACATAGTCTAATGAAAACATTGCTCACCGGGGATCATTTAAGGCACAGAGAAATGAATACATAATTTACTTGTATAGTAAAAGCTCGCTGCTAAAAGTAGAAATGAAACAAATGTTGCAGCTCCCTACTGGTGATGGGATATCGATCGCAATCCTCGGATATTAGTTTGTATCTTTGATCAGTTTATATCCTGATACATTGTGATGACTTTATTATAAACTCATATTAAACAAGCTGCATCTGAATGTTACCGCGGTAATGCTAAAAGATTAAGCCATAAATAGATAATAATTGTACCTGACACCACATAATGGGGGACATAAACAAAGCAAAATCAAGTTTGGAATGGTAGAGGAATGTTTATTATGGCTCTAACAAAGTCTAATTAACTTCTTTATCCCTGATTGTAAAGAGGAAGAACACATAGTACAGGTAGAACACTGTCCTTTAAGGGGTAGTCCAGGGAGGCAAAATACTTACCCAGTCTAGCGATGTCGAAACCTCCACTTCTGGCCTGGTTCCAACATCGGGTCACGTGGTATGGTCCCTTTTGTTGCCCATCATGCTATCGCAAGGGGTTGGCTGTTTGGCTCATTTCAATAACTAAGAAGCCCCTTTATTGTCTGCAATTATGTGACCTGGTGTTGAAGTGGGGCTGGAAGTAGAGGTTCAAACACCATTGTTAAGTATTTGGCCTCCCTGGACAACCCCTTTAAGGGCTTATGTACACTGGCAGTCTATACAATGTCTATAGTATGGATCCATGAAGTTTCCATGCACTGCCATACAGGCTGGATGGGACTCTGTATAGACATTTCTTTCCTTAGAAGCAATGCTTTGAATGCAAGATCAATGGGCACAGACCGGCACTCTCAGGGAATAGCCATGGAGAGACAAACACACTGGGGAGACAGTCGTATAACTTTCTTGTTAACTTTACTGAAAACTTTATATACAATGTAAATCGACATCATCGGGAAAAGTCCTTCTGCCTAATTCGGCCCTAATAAGCGTCAGTCTCTTAGTCTCTGCAACACGCAGCCTCAAGGGTACAGTAATTGTGTGCAAACACAGTTCAGTGGAATACAATAGCTTCTCCGAACGGAGAGGCACTTTACTTGTTAGAGGTGGCACAGGTTAGTGGTCCTCGGGGTGATGGTTTAATAAAGATTGCAGCTCGCTTTCTTTATACCTAATCCTGTAGTTAGTTGGCAGCTTACTTTGTCCTCACCGTGTAAGACCACGTCTTTCAGTCCACTCCCTGTGTCAGACGCATGCTTGATCATTGCTTCAACCCAACCCTCTAACCTTCACCAGCTATCTTGAGCAAAGGCCCACAATGAACTCAGAAATCAACAACCCTTCTGGGTAAAACTGTGTCAGCTTCGCATAGGTTGTTACTCTTTTGTTAGTGTAGTACCTGCTATCC
Organism: Eleutherodactylus coqui; assembly: GCF_035609145.1. Lineage (NCBI taxonomy): Eukaryota > Metazoa > Chordata > Amphibia > Anura > Eleutherodactylidae > Eleutherodactylus > Eleutherodactylus coqui. Next base: position 102,153,067 of record NC_089848.1, on the reverse strand, counting down.
CTTGGGTCATTATTGGCAGGAATTCCCTCCCTTAACTTAACTAGCCAACTCTCATCTGGGCGTGTGGTGTAGTTACACCCTTGCACTCTTATGTAGCCCATGCCAGCCACCAGACTTAAGCGAACTGAACCAGTAGAACCCTGTTTCAGGTTGAACTTTGCTAAAAGTTTTGTTCGGTGAACAGGTCAAAGTGAACTTTTCAAAAGTTCACTTACCACTACCAGCCACCATTGGGCTGTTCACTAATATGGCATTTGAGGGCATCACTTCTCGGCCCCATATGGATTAGGCCACAGTCTGCCTTCAACCCTTAAGAGCCACTGCCCAAAAGAATGCTTGGTGCAATAGAGTTGTTTGTATAATGTGTCGGATGTTCGTTGGGTGCATTACACTGTTTGCATTGCACACTGTAGTCTATTGACTGTTGGACTAGCGTCGGAGCAGTACAATAACCACTAAAATGTGCCAATAACTCACTATCAAATCTCTGTGGGTACCTTTAGGATCAGCAGGGTTCCCAGAAGTCGGACTCTCCCCAATCAATGGTCATGAGTAGCGCTATACAAAAGGAATGTTGTAGGAACTTTGGTTCCGTTGTTCTCAGGATCCAGAGGTTGGACATCCACAAACAGTTCTCCTCTGAAGAAATGTTCGAGGCACCTTAATTCCTTTGTTGTCAGGATCAGGGATGGAGCTCCCAGAATTTGGTACCCCAATGGGATAGCCTTGCATTATAGCATACCATTACAAGAAACAAATACCCCTTTTAGGCCTTGTTTCCCATAGGCATGAACTCTCAAAAATGTTGGATACCCAAGACTGAGCGGCTCAGATATCATGCCCGGCATAGTTAGCCAAGTGTAAACACTTCTGTTTTTATAGATACATAATGAGAGCAGTGATACACGGGCCGCTATATATATTAATGTCTAATAGGCAGTTTACTTGTTGTTTATAAGATTTTCTTGGCAAGCTATCACAATTTACAGAGATTATGCCAGAATGTAAGCAATTTAAACATAGAACAATTAGAGCTTGAACCCGGCTGCCCTTTACTGATAACAAACCGTAATGTTCGGAGGATTTTAATTTTTAATAAACACAACAGCGCTGCTTTTTCCTAAGTGATAGAGATACGGTATAAAGCAAGCTAATTAATTAACATGCAGTAAAAGGGAATCATATATATACTATATATGATATACATTCATCTTCCGAATGGACACGTTAATAGAGACCCCCATCTAGTAGCGTGTTGGACCTCCTTTGGCCTTCAGAACCTCAACGGTTCATTATGGTGTAGATTCCACTATCATTCTGCAGGAATATTGGCCCCTGCGGACAGGAAGTTTCGTGTATTTGCCATACATTAGATATTCTGACCAGCTGACGGTAAGGGGGGTCACCGATTCATGCTGCTTGCACCAAATTTTGATCCTCACATTAGTACGGTGCAGCATAAATCTGGATTCATCTGAGCAGACAATGTTTTCCACTGATGTGATTTTTGGGTTCTCTTGCCCATTAGGGTATCGTTTTTCTTGTTTCTCCTACATATAATGGCTCTTGAACTGGTGGTCTGTTGTTATAGCCCATCTGTGTTAAAGGGCCACTCTGGCGAAAACACATTTTTCCATCCCTGCCCCCCTCACACTCTGCAGGTCTCCTCTTAGTATTCAGCTACTTCCCTGCAGTACAGCCCCCTATCTGATAATTATCAGGCATCAACTTGACAATGAGTCAAATCAATACCATGGTACATCAGCGCACCATTAGCTAGAGGCTGTACCATTTTTGCCTGCTGAAGGGACAATTTAGTTATCGTTACCTTCTATATTTACCTATACACCATAAGGATACAGTCAAAAGAATGAGCTGTGATCTCCTCTAGTATAACTGTATGGCAGGAGCTGTGTACTCATCATCAGTAACTGTGACAGGAGTGTTGGTGTCCCCCTCTAGGCAGTTTCTGTAGTAGGATTCATGTAAAAGCATCACTCAGACAGTGAAATTGTCTAGTTTCAGAAAGCATAACTCCAAGTAATCTGAGGTGGTTAGAATTGAGATCACATGCCCATTGGAGGAGAAAGCGGATAGGGGTTTCAGATAGAATGGCCAAGGTAACTGACCAAGGTAACACTAGCTGTCTTATATATACTGGGGGTATAGCTACATATTAAATGCAATCACCGGAGGAGCCCTTTAAGCAGCGATGCGTTGTGCATTTGGACTCGTTAGTCGGAACAGCAGCATTGTATTCAGCCACAATTGACTTAACTGTGCAGCAGCTGTTGACCAGAACGATTCCTGACATCCTCTTCTGACCCCTTTTAGCAATGAGTTGTTTAAACTCAGGGAAGCTGAAACTTCCAGGGTCTATGATAAAGTTACAAAAAGGAAAAATACGAGCCAGAAGACGGAGGCACGGACACTCTTAACCAGGCGCAGAAAAGAGGACAAAAGGAGGTCCAGCTCATCCAATGGGAGGAATGTACAAAACTTTAATTTAACATGCTTGTATGATCAAATTAAAGTTTAGTGTTTTTACAACTTGTTCCCATTGGATGAGCCGGACCTCCTTTTGTCCTTCTTGCACCTATAATAAAGTTGCCGTTTAGTGTAATTTCGGCCCTCAGTAAGTAACAATCAGTTCTTTATGGACTTTCTATTTTCTACCACGAGCAGAATCCTTCACATTCACATAATAGGGGAGGCAGAGCGCTAAGCGTATGTTCTGCTCTAGAAATACCAAATGATTTTCCAAAGGAACATTTTGTACAAAAAAGGGCAGTTTATTTGCCTATTGATGGCGAACTCTACAATTTGATGCTTGTTTCTGATCACAATAATTTGGCATGTAAGATTTTAAGTTATCCAGTCTTCATGTGTTCGTTATTAGGCTATAAATAGGCATTTCACTTTCCTTTATGTAACACTTTGAAATGATTATGCCACTCGCAGAGAAAATAACGAGTTGTTGCAGAGCGATTCTATTTTCCAAGCAGAGACCCGCATTTTGTATTAATACTAGGTACTGTGGTGCAGTCAGCGTGCCAGCCCGATGCGCGTTGCGCGGCACAACATTGCCACTTGATAATAGGTATACAGTGCATGACTTTTAAGTATGTACCTCTACTCCCCCACCCAAACTGCAGTTCTTACAGCCAATACGTTTGACATTGAAACATTTAACAATAAAAGCATGCTCTATCAAAGGTCCTGTCCGTCTCTAAGACAATAACCCCCGTGTCAAGAAGATTTCAGCCAAGTACCAGCTATGATTGGGAATGAAATTCCATGATTCTTCTCTGCTTGTGAATGAGTGATGTAATAATCCTCCAAAGCGCCACCTATTGGAAGGTTGCTATCCTAAGGGCTCGTTCACACAAGCGCTGTTTTAGGGCTCTTTCGCATGAGCGTATATCGGCCGCCGTTTTCATGCATCAGATCACATGGCCATAATCCCGCGGCGTAAAAGCGCCCCGCGTGCCAATATATAGCGCTGGGCCGAAAAGATAGTCCTGCAACTATCTTTCTGCCCGGAATATGTCCGCCACTGCGTGGGCTGCTATGGGAGCCAATGACAGCGGCCGGAGAAAGGAGGTGGGAGGGAGTTTAGCAGCGTGACTGCTGAACTCCTTCCCTTTTCTCTCTCCTCCCCTCCAGCTGTTTGCAATGGGAGGGGGGGGGGTGGCGGATCAAAGCTACGACCTTCCCATTGCTGGTTGCGGACAAAGGGCAGGGAGGGGAGGGCTTGCTTGGATCCGCCCCTGTCCCACCCACCCCCATTGCAAACAGCCGGAGTGAAGGAAAGAGGAGGTGAGCCGGCAAGGGGGAGGGAAGGGGAGGCAACGGCATTACGGCCTCGACATATATGCGCCGGGCCTGTGCTGTCTGAACAGGTGCACAAACGTTAGATTTGTGCGCCTATTCATACATTTTTACAGCACCGGCGGGCGCACGTAAAAATGCCTACGGCCGTGTGGAAGGGGCCATGGCGAGTGAAAAGATCTTGACTATCCTACACTAAAAATCATGTGAATGGGTGAATTCCAGCTATATTATTTATCCTGTTCACCTGATGGGAGGTGCATGTTTTCCAGCTCCCATAGGAGTCTATGGAAAGCACGCACCATAGATAGGTCAGGTCCTATCTTTTCCCGCACCACAGATGCGAGTTTCAGTCACATGTCCTATCTTTGATTGGTGCCAGTATTTTGCACATCTAAAATTCCTTTATGTGAACTTATGTGAGAGGAGAGCGCCAAGAATAAAACTTTTAGCAGCAAACAGTTATAGTGAAGTAAAAATACACTCACCAGGTGCTCAGGTGAGATCAAAACTAGGTATGAATCTCACCGGCACCAAAATCCTGGATGGCGTGTAAAGATTATGGAGCCGAATCCCTCATCCGTAGAGAGCCGCACAACAGTTTTACGAGTTAACCCACAAGAACCTGAGGGCTCGTCACGTAGTATTTGACATAGGAAAGGAAAAAACAATTGCTTGCGCTCGCGGGGAAACAGGCACAACGATCAAATTGATTATATTATAATCAATTTGATCGTTGTGCCTGTTTCCCCACGAGCGCAAGCAATTGTTTTTTCCTTTCCTATGTCAAATCCTTTATGTGAACGTTTCTATAGGAAACCATTGGTTCTTATGAAAGCACTCTTTTCACGCACCTCAAATGCGCTAAAACAGCGCTCATGTTAACGAGGCCTTGGGGCTCATTTAGACGACCGTATATCGGCTGGGTTTTCACGCCGAGCCGATATACGGTGTCCTTGTCTGCAGGGGGACGAGGATGGAAGAGCCAGGAGCAGGAACTGAGCTCCCGCCCCCTCTCCGCCCCTTGCCACTATTTGCAATAGGAGGGGGCGAGACGGGGGTGGAGCTAAGTGCAGCAGCTTAGCTCTGCCCCATCCTGCCCCTCCCATTGCAAATAGTGGTGAGGGGCAGGGAAGGGGCGGGAGCTCAGTTCCTGCTCCTGACTATTCCATCCTCCTCCCCCCCTGCAGACAAGGACACCGTATATCGGCTCGGCGTGAAAACCCAGCCAATATACGGTAGTCTAAATAAGCCCTTAGAGTCAGTATGTGGCCTTATCCACTAGTCTACCAAAAATAATTAGACACCTGAGCAATTATCAAAAGTAGTATTTATTTCCATATATTAAGCTCTGCGGAATAAGTTGGCGCCATACAAATAAAGATTATTATTATTTAGTGGGGCTCCTTTGGCCCTAATGACATCAAATACTTTCTTTGGCATATTTTCTACTAACATCTGATATACTTCAGCTGGTGTTTCCCTCCAATCATCCTGCAAATGTCTGGTGAGTTTTCTCAAAGAAAATGGACACTGTTCATATTTCCTGACCCGACGTTCCAGTTCATCCCAGAGATGTTCAGTAGGGTTCAGGTCAAGACTCTGTGCAGCCGGTCCAATTGTGGAACATCCATATCCTCAAACAAGTTAAAAACAGTGTTGGATGTGTGACGAGGCTCGTTGTCTTGTTTGAAGTCTTACTGACCATTCCCAGAGTATTACCACTTTGTCGGCAGCAAAATCAATAAAATCAATGCCAATGCATTAGTTTTTCTTAGAAGCCCCAGGCAGCGTGGTGAAAGGGCCTTTCACTTCTTGAAGTGTCAGCCACAACACTCTTACAAAGTTATCGTAGACATTATGGGACAGATTTGCTAGTGCAAACTTATGAAGTAGATCTGAAGAAACATGCATAAAACTTTCACATTCCTTATCAGCGGACTATTTACATATTTATTTATCTGCCCATCTTCTACTGCTGTTATTTTATGTGGAAATTAATCACTTCATGTCTGTGCCTTTTCATTCTGTTATGACTTTGATTTAAGTGCAAATTATTCACAACAGGTCTGGTCTGTTGATATGTATGTATAAATGCAAGTTTCTTCAGATCTACTCAATAAGGGCTCTTTCACATGAGCGTAGGCATTTTTACAGTTCCTCGCCGGCGCTGTAAAATTGCTTTTTTCCGCCAGGGTAATTAGCGTTTTCTCGCCACTCACACGACTCTGAGCGTGGGTTTAGCAAAAAAATACGCTGCACCCTGAAAAACCTTCGTTCGACTTAAATCCTGTGAATGACTTCTAATGCATACATAGAGACACCTGTAAGCTTTTTGCAGCGTTGGCCACCCATAATCTGCACAGGGATGAAGGACCTGTGATGATGCCACTGTCATGTGATCAGGGGCAGAGCATGTAAATCACTCACTCACAGACAGGTGGTCGTTAGTATCTGCACAGAGATGAAGGGCCTGTGATGATGTCACCGTCATGTGATCCGGTCTAAGCATGTAACTCACTCACAGACAGGTGGTCGTTTGTCTGTTTGCACTAAAACTATTTGACAGTATAATCTAGTTTGAGTCACAGTGTCCCCTTTGCAATATCCCAGTATCTCATAATACAGTCTGCTACTTGGACCTCAAGAAGAACCAACCAACAGTACCCCAACTTCTATAGACACTGCTCAGAAATTCAATGGATAAGATGCCATGCTGGGTTCCAGACTTTCTATTTGCACATAGCATAAAACAAATAAAATAAAGCTACATGTTTCAACCCCGAAATGGAGTCTTCCTTAGACATGAAACGTGTAGATTTGTTTTATGCCATGTTCAAATAAAATGCAGTCTTTTATGCTGGAACCCAGTTTGCCATCTTATGCATTGAATTTTTTGTCCGCAGCACGTATAGCAGTTGGCTCTTTTTGACTACTCAACCCGATCTTTAGCCTAGGGAGAGCCTCTCCTAGTGCGCCTGAAAGGCCTGCAGATCCTCTTTGTAATACATGTGGAAGTGCTTCTGTATAGTTGTGCACACCAGCACAACTCTCTCAGGTGAGGGCTTAGGCCTTTTTTGCTATTAGTTGTTGGTTTATAAAGTCTGCTACACCAGATAGTTCCCACCTTTTTTCTTTCTTCCGCATTTTGTTCTCTTCCCTGAGATTTTGCTCATTAAAACAGAGAACAGCTTTGCCTCCTGACGATTCATTTTGGCTTTATTCAAGAGAGCTTCACCTCTCCTAAAGATGCCTACACCTTCAACAACTACCATCCACCTGACAGCTGTTTCCCTTGGCTCTCCCGTACACATCAACGTTCCGCTCGGCTGAGCGTTTATGTGTTTAGGGAGCTAAATCACAGCCAGACAGCCCTGGGGAACAACAAGATGGGGCTTTGAAATTTAGCATCCCCGATCTTTCTTTCCCTTAACATCATCTATCAGGGAAAGTTGAGGCCCCCTCCATACACATCAGAGAGTCGTCCGGCCCCACCATTACCGGCAGGATCAGACAAATAAACCCTAATGTGTATGGGTGCCTTAAGTATAATCAAACTATGGGGGTCTCAAAAATCAAACCAACTCAATGTATACAGAACGGTCCAGTATGCACAGCGGGACCATTCCAGCTATACGGAATCTTCTGTGTTATCCTTTTCCCTTTGATTCATGCAGACGATGCCCACTGTGTCATCCATAGACCAGTAGAGATGCCACTGTCCTGGAAGTCTGAGCGGGACTAGGCACCCGATGAGCCTCCCCATTACAGGTCAGGCTCCTGAGCACATGCGCCAGTCTGGCTCTGACTTCTGGGACATCAGCATCTTCACTGGTCCAGGGGTGATGTAGAGGACATCATCCACATCAATCAAATGGAGGAGGGATTGGTTACACAGAAGACTTAATCTGATTGGAATGGTCTGGACACACCCACCAGACGTCTAGGATCTAATTAGCATACTGAGCAGAAGTTTTAAAAAAACTGCTTTGAGGTATGAAGCAGCCGTGGGCAGTAATAGACACATGGTTAGAAGGCATTCTTCATGCGGGATATCTGCTACAAACAGTTTAGAAAGGTCAAACCCAGTGACAAGTTCCCTTTAAGTTTTTTTTACTCGGAGTAGAATGATAACCTTTCATGCAGATTTTGGAGATTGATGGGGTTTCCATGTATGATCAATCAGTTTCTGCCATGGTGAATAATATGTTTTTCCTTCGTTGTCGATCATTTTGCCGGTTTACACAAGGACATTATTATTACGGATGCATGGAATTATTCAGATCCAACACTATTGCTCATAAATGGACCTTAAAGGAAATGATCACCTGTGTATACTCTTTTTACCAATTAAAACCACATCATAAAACGTTTTCTATTTTTCTAATGTGTCTTTATTTTCTGACTGCAGACATTTTTTATTCTATTGTCTGTGCATGGCTATGGGGGCGGCCATCTTGCCTGAGCTGCAGGTAACAGCATGTAGAGATGCTTTACAGCAGTCTCATGGACTCAATGGAAAGGAGGGGAAGGAGATGAGCTGTGGTCATCACCTACAGTATAGACTTCTGTGGGAGACTGTTGTTGGCATGCTCTGTGAACTGTGCAGGGAGGGAGAGGGGGTAAGCTGTGACATCATCTTTTGTCAATGGTGGATCTCGTGTTATCTATATAGATGTCACCTCTCAGTGTAATCCTGCCTGTGGTGATAATGAGATAATGGCTGGGAAGTTTTCTCTACAGAACAGGTAGGGTCAGCCTATTATTAAGCTTAGTGGTGCAAGGAGGGAGAGGAGGTGAGCTATGACAACCTCTTATTTTAAATGCTAGATTCTGTATTATCTACATATAAGTGCCACCTCTTAGTGTAATCCTGCCTGTGATTATGATGAGATAACAGGTGAGAAGTTTTATTTACAGCACAGGAAGAGTCAGTCTGTTATTAGGCTTAGTGGTCAGTGTGCAGGGGGGGGGGGGAGGGTGAGTTATGGTATCACCTTTTGGGAATAGTGAATTCTGTATTATCTACAAATAAGTGCCACCTCTCAGTTTAATCCTGCCTGTGGCGAAGATAAGATTATGGATGAGAATTTTATCCACAGATCAGGAAGGATCAGCATTTTATTAGGCTTAGTGGTTGGTGTGCAGGGAGGGGGAGGAGGTTCGCTGTGACATCACCTTTTGGGAATGGTGGATCTTGTGTTATCTATGTATAAGTGTCCCCCCTCAGTGTAATCCTGCCTGAGATGATAATGAGATGACAGGTGCGAATTCTTCTCTACAGTACAGGAAGTGTCAGACTATTTTTAGGCTTAGTGGTCAGTGTGCAAGGAAGGGGGGGAGGAGGTGAGCTATGATATCACCTGTTGGGAATAGTGGATTCTATATTATCTACGAATAAGTGCCACCTCTCAGTGTAATCCTGCCTGTGGTGAAGATGAGATGACAGATGAGAAGTTTTATCCAATAGAACAGGAAGGATAAGCATTTTATTAGGCTTAGTGGTCAGTGTGCAGGGAGGGAGAGGAGGTGAACTGTGACATCACCTTTTGGGAATGGTGGACCTATGTATAACTGTCACCCCTTAATGTTATCCTACCTGTGATGATAATGAGATGACAGCTGAGAAGTTTTCTCTACAGAACAGGAAGTGTCAGACTATTATTAGGCTTAGTGGTCAGAGTGAGAACTGCAGGATTTTAAAACTAGGTAGTGAAAATTGTAGCATTTTTCTAATCTATTTTTATTTTCTGATTGCCGATTTTTTAAATTCTATTGTCTACCAATCACTATAGGGGCGGCCAACTGGTGCTAAAATCATTTTAGAGATATGCTTTACAGCAGCCACATGAGTTATAGACACAGTGAACGGGAGGGCACCCATTGACTTCTATGGGAAAGTGTTGTGGGTATGATCTGTGACCTATGCAGGGGGGTGGAAGGAGGTGAGCTGTGACATCACCTATCGTGGATCCTGTGTTTTCTATATATAGGTGTCACCTCTCAGTGATATCCTGCCTGTGATGATAATGAGATGACAGCTGAGAACAGGAAATGTCAGACAATTATTACGCCTAGTGGTCAGTGTGAGAACTGCAGGATTTCAGTATTTTTTTTTTACATAAATCATGACATTAAAAATTGAAAAACATCACCAAAAATTCCTTAAAATACATATAATATAAAAACTCGGTTTATACGAGAGGTCATTTTCTGAAGTCACATTTGTTTGAAGGCTTGAAATCTTCCTTTCTTGGGTCCCGTGTGCGGCGGGTCAGGATCTTGGCTTCTGCACAGCCTCTCATTCTGAGTCGCGTGGTGTGGAATAAAATGTTCTTTAAATAATACATAGACTCGATGCCTCCTTTTGAACTTACACGTTTTGTGGAAAATCTTTCATAGCATTCTCTATTAATTTAAATCAAAGCGTATCTCGCCAGCGCCATTCTTGACAATGCCGTTTCACTTGATGTGGCGTTTTGTGGTTTACTTTGTGATCACACTGCCTTTTTTATTATTTTTTTTTTTCAATCTCTTTTGATTTCTCCTAATCACACCACACGGTCCTCCTTCTCCTGTGAATATCTGATTTTGTGCGGCTACAGCGATCATGACAAATCCTAACCCGAATGCTGTTGCCATGGTAACATAGGTGTGCGTTCATACATTTTCTATTATTCTGTTTATTTCCATTATTCTGGCCAAGAGTCTGGAGAACGACTGAGATACATATAAATGTGCCCTTTAAGTCCGGGGCCAAATATATAGCATCAAGTCCTCCTAAACCTAAACTTATATTTACTGGTACTGCATAATAAAAAGGCAACTATAAAGTAACTGCATCGTCTATGTCACTTATCGATTCCGTGACATTTCACTTTCTTCTTCGCTTTCTCTCTGCAGTGTGTTGGGATCAGCCGTGGTCTTCCAAGTGCGCTCCAGCGTCCAGAATATGACCACAGAAGATGTGACGAAAGCCGCAGGTAGGCCTCCTCATATGCAACAGTGCCGATCTTGACTTGTGTGCGCCGCCGGCTATAAACTGGATTACTTTACCTTGTGGAAAGGTCTTATTGATTCCCGTTTTTAATTGATTGGTTGGATCGTCTTTTTTTGGGCTCAATGGTTTGGAGTAGTGATGAGCGAGTACCTGCCCGCTCGGGAGCAAAGATTCGGCTGCCGGCGGCGGGCAGGGAGCTGCGGGGGAGAGCGGGGAGGAATGGAGGGGAGATCTCTCTCTCCCTCTCCCCCCCCCCACCCGATCCCCCCTGCTGACTGCCGCAACTCACCTCTCACCCGCGCCGGCAGCCGAACCTTTTCTCCTGAGCGGGGAAATACTTACTAAGGACAATGCTCGGTCGAGAAATTGTCCTTAGCGAGTATGCTCGCTCATCTCTAGTTTGGACCTTTCATTCTTCGCCATACTTGTAGTGAGAAGCATAACTTGAAACCTTGTGCTCCAATGCCAAATCTGCAACATAGCCCCTTAAGGCCGGCTTCACATGGGCGCATTTCTGCATGCACTATGCAGAGAGTGGAACTCGTCGATTTCAATGGGTTCATTCACATTTCTGTATTTTGCGTATGCAATTCGGTTGCACAAAAATAATGAGCGGATGAAGTGATTGGCCCTACTTAGATATACATGTCTTTTCTGGGGTACTTCTCTCCTGTTTTATCCAAGGAGGCAGATAGACTATGAATGACAGCTTGACGGACTTGTCTTGCCAAAGCAGCCATTGTGCCTTGTGTGCGGCGCGGTGTCATCTCAGCTTCACTTTACAGAAGATTTCCTTTACTTTGAAGAATTCCTTGGTAGCTCCCTAGAAACCACCAGCGGTGCAGATGCCAGAACATCCACTGTACGGCTCATTTCCATGTCAATGCCATAGAATTCATTGTACTTCCATGCAAATTACTATTTATTTCCCGCTATTTAGATAGCATCAGCCTATCACTGTATACAGGTTGTCTTCACGCACATCCGCCCCTGTCCGTAGCGGGGCTCACAGTCTTATCAATATGCTCCACAAGCCCTGCACTACTATAGTGAGTGACAGGCCACATCTCTAGAGGAACATTGGGATCCCGCATTGTCACATTCCGGCTCTGGCGTTTGTTGGTAAGCAATGGCCGTAACATATTTTGGCTTCTTCATGGCAACCAAGAGCAATGAAGAATAACTCATTAGACAATCGAAAGGACTTCGTGATGAAAAAAAAAATGCTCTTGGTTTAAGGTTGAATATCCAGCGAATGTGAAATCTACCATCTTGGTAGGATGATCTCATTAACTTCTTCCCTTCATACATACGTCTATATACGTCTTAACGGCGCATATCCCGGAATCTATAGTCGTCTACAACGTATGCTGTATATGAAGTAGGCTTGGGAGCTGAATCTGCTCCATACATGGCGGGTATCGGCTGTCTTTGACGATCAACACTCGCCAGCAACAGCTTCGATCGGAGGTAACTCTGATCATGGCTGTTTACCCTTTAAATACAGGGCAGCGGCAAATAAAAGGGTTTTCCAAGGAGAATACTATTGATGACCCATCCTCAGGTTAGGTCATCAATAGTTGATCGTCTAAGGTCCGTTGCTTGGGACCCCGACCGATCAGTTGATTGTGCACAATAACACAGAGGTCAGAGTGGAAGTCTCTGCTCCAACTTCTGAGTAGTGGATTGGGGCTTGTAACTGCAAGCGCGGTTCTCATTGAAATCAATGCAAGCCATGTCTGCAGTTACAAGTGTCGGCCACTACACAGAGGTCAGAGATTTCTGGGGGTGAAAAATGGGGGAAAGAAAGCAATGAATAAAGTTATTTATTTGTTTTGTAAGTGTAATGGCCCAGAGGATCCTACAGAACAGTCGCACTGATATTTGTTGCTATCACACCCGTCTATGTGCCTTCCTTAGGCATAGAAGGTGCCGTGCGGCAGATAAACCATGTCTATCCCCTTTCCTGAGCTATAAGCTTAGCGCTGGCAATAGCTGGTTGTCTATTGGCTATATGTCCACTCATTGGTGGGAGAGTCCGGAGCGGGAAGACACTACATGAGTCCCTATACAGAGGTGGTGGAGTTTTGGAGAAGTGCGGGAGAGGGAGAGGAAGTGGAGGAGAAGGTAGAAAGTTGTTGTTACAGTTGGAGGAGAAGGGAGACAACAAGACATGGTCGGAGAAAGGAGGTGTCTGTAGTTCAGCGTGTGTTCAGCAATTCAGCAGTCCAGCAAGGGTAGCGAGGTCCCTTTCCGCTCCCTTGTCTTTCCAGCAATAGGAGGAAAGAGTTGGAGGTCAGCGTTCCCACCTAACAGTGAGTCAAGCAGTGAATTCAAAGCCAGGATTTTTTTCAGCGTCTATTACAACTCTTATTTCACTCCTTCACACTACACTTCCACTAAACCCTCAAATAGTAACAATTGGGGAGACTAATACTGAGTAACCTCTAGAACTAGAGAGAGAGAGAGCATTAAAGATAAGTGGAAATTCAATTGTCAATCTTCTATTTTCATTGTGTTAATTCCTTGCATTGTTGTGGACCCTGCTGTATTTGCATAATGTTGCCTATCCATCTGTTATTTCAACTAAGCTTTAGTTAAACTGTGTGCTCCCGGTTTTACTATTTCAAGCTACTGGACTTGTCAAGTTATTCCACCATCATTAGACTTGTGAGTTCAGGTTGGAGTACTGGCGTCACTCGTGGCTAAAAAATTGTTCATTTCAAACATACCTGTATACGTCATTTGTGCCACTGTGCAACAGCTAAGCAGAACCCTATTACCTCCTCTGTCAGGAGGGATTACAGAGCCACCCGTGACAACCATCTTTCAATCCCTGGGGTCTCCCCCACTTTAGTGTGCTCAGCTTGGCCGTTGCAGTAAGTATTACTACAACGTTGTCCAGAGATATGGAGACTCTTGAATAAAATAAAGATCGTGGTTGGGAACACCATCCAGTGTGTGCCATGTTGCTAAGGAAAAAGTGGGCAAATCTGAGAAGGGTGGTGTCCAACATAGTGCCCATCTTGGAACCAAATCAATATTTACAAATGAGATGGGCTGCATGTGACATATGTATCTGATAGAGAATTTGATGAGGAATCCAAATCCATGCTTAAATGTCACGTATCTTTATTCCTGCCATCATCCATGCAGTTTGTGAAAAACCTGTCCTAGGACAGGTTAAATGCACCTCTAGCCCGGAGGGGGAAGGGACAGAGATGGAGCTTGATAACATACTGTTCAGTCCTGCTAACGTAATGGTAAGCCTGATAGAAACAGTGTAGCATGTGTGGTGTTAGGCTCCACCCACCACCACGGTCTTGCCTCCTTCCTCATTCTTGACTATGTTTTTTGTGTTTCTTCTTCACCACACAAATGTGTCAAAAAAATGTTAGGGTTGGATAAGCCCTTTAAATTTTAAAGGGGGTTTTCGGGGACATAATATTCTGTGGAACTTTGCTCAGCTTGCAGTATTATAACAGATTACATACTCGCCCTTCCACGCTTTTCTGCCGCAGGCGTCTGCCTGGTTCCCCGGTCTCCGCTGGTCTTCATTACCAGGTGAGGGAGCCAGCAATGATGTCCCCGACAAATGGGTCATGTGACCGCCGCAGCCACTCAATGTCTCCCGTCAGCTGGTGAATAGCGCTCATGTCACCCAGTGACAAGTTGTCATCACTCCTCTCCCGGAAGTGAAGTTCAGCAGGGACCGGAGAGCCGTGAGATGGCAGCGGCGGAGAAGAGCGAAACGGTGACTATGCAATTGATTATTATAATACTGCAGGTTGAGCAAAGTTTTGCAGAATATTATGTCCCTGGGGAACCCATTTAAGCTAGAAAATGGTGCAAAAAATTGCCTTACCTGTCTGTGGATATCATTGTGCTCTGGTGTCCAGTCTTTCACTGCTCCCCTAAGTGTGTGAGCACCACATGCCTGCAATCTTAAAGTGTCGCCGTGTGTCCTGCAAATCTATCACCCTCCAATCCCTAAAAACACACGTCAGGGAGGCGCTACCTGTGTCGGCTTGCAATTATTAGGTCTTTAGAGTAATCACTAAAAGTGAATTAAAATGTATAAAAAATGAATCAATTAGACTCACCCGGTGTCTGGCGAGCACCCCTGTAAAGGGGTCTCACCAGCACCTCCACATCCTCGTCGGCTTTAAAAATCCCCTGGCGTGTCCGTTCGGCTGCTGGGCTTCTGTGTCCTGCTAGCTGGCAGGACCCACTTGAAGTGTTTTTCTTGATAAAGTCGTTGTGTGTACGACGAAACGCGTTGCACAGAGGATATTAAGAATAAAAGTTTGAAGCAAGTGGTGTCTGGAGCCCGACCCTGGTGTTCAGGTCCCTAAGAGCGCGGGCTTTTCCTTTTTTCACCAAGTTTATATACGAAAAACCCTCCAATCCCTGACCGCCTCTGCCTATATCAAGCACCTTTTTCCTGAGGAAGGTGCTTAACCTTTTGATCATCTAGATCCGGCTACAGGTAGTTTGATTTGTTCTGATTCTGGTCTGTCCTGATTACTTTGCACTCTCCACTCCTGACCTTCTGACCATTCTCCTGTGTGTTGCCTGCCCCGACTCCTGGCCTTTTTATATTGTGATGAGTCTACTCTGGCTGCCCTGAGCTCTGGACTGTCCCGCATGTTGAAGTATATGCTGCCGGCTTTGATTCTGGACTCCTGTGTCTATACCTCTGATCGCACACTCAGTTATTGCACCCTGGTCTATGGTAGTATCAGCTGCCACATAGCCAAACCAGTGTGTGGCATCCACTTGCTGACAGCCATTTCAACGATACTACTATAACAGAAATCCCAGCACTCGCTCTTTCTGAGCTTTCATTAGTGCATAGTCAGACAGATAATTGACCTGGACACGTTTTGGCCTGCCCTGAGCTCTTCTCATTTTTTATCGGGCTCACGACAACTCAAAAGGTATCCTGCTTTCATTTATTTATATGGCTAGGTAGTAATTCAGTCGTTACCAAGCATGTGCCAAACTAGTGGTCAAGAGGACAGAATAAAAAAATTGCTACCAAATGACATTCACCAATGTAGATGTAGTGCCACCTTCCATCCTATAGCTTCCCCCAAAAACTATCTGCACCAATTTCTGCAAATGTCTCCAATGAGACAGAGATTGTTACTTTATACCTTTGAACAAGAAAAAGAGGGGTAATTCCTGCAGCGCACCGTGAATTTTTTGAATGATGTTAAGACATGCCCCTTCTACACTAAGCCGTGCCCTTTTATGGTTACAGTGCCCATTAGTTACCATAAACAGTAGTGTCCCTATGCGGTAATAAGCACCCTTATGCCTCCCCTCAGATATAATGCCTTTTCATAGCTCGCTCAGTAATAATGCCCTTACATTACCCTCTCAATAATAGTGCCACATTATTAATGCCCCAGCATGCCCCTTTTAGTAAGAATGCCCCTGCATGCTGCTTCCGTAATAACGCCCACAAATTCCCTCCCTCGGTAATAATGCCCCCTTATGATTTCTGTCAGTAATAATGCCCCCTGCATGGCCCTGCTTAGTATTAATGTCTTCAAATGCCCCCCTTCAGTAATACCCCTGTATGCCTTTGCTACAGTAATAATATCACCATTTAATTATGGCAATTTTATACAGTAAAATGTTTTTAAAAATCAGCCAATACTGACTTCTTTCCCTTCCCCCCTTTGCCACTTGAGCACTGGATTGAAGCCTCAATTGTATTAGCTGCAGGTCTGCAGAGTAGTCAGAAGGGATGCCAGGGGTCCGCAGCAGGAAGTTTGTTTGCAGTACAGGTGGATGAGGCGAGCAGCGTAGCCAGAAAGGCAGCCAGGAGTTGGTATCAGAAGGTCTAGTAGAATTGCAGAGGAGCAGGCAGAACTGGAGCTTGATTAAGGCCTGGAGCACAATAATCACGTGCTGCTGCAGTGGCAGGGTCAGGCTTTTATAATGAGCCCAATCAGGAACAGAGGCGGGGTCAGGACCAGAGGCAGGAACTGGATAACTGGAATCATGGATCAAAGCTGAGAGTCATGCAGGAGAACTGTCCACAGGCTAGATGGCTCAGTAGTGAGAGCTACCAACTGGATTACAGGAGGTCCTCCGTTCGATTCCTGACACCACTATTCACTCCAGGTAACTTGATCATACCGCGTGATCACTGAGTCCAATCCCGGTCTCAGCGTTGGTACAACTAAGACCAGTGATTGCCTGCAACGATCACATGGTACTTGATTGGGCTACTCCGAAGTGAGAGGGGGGGCATGATAGGAGTCGAGTACGGGCTGTTTTTTTAAATTTACTCCATTCTCGGCTACCCTTGCCAGACATCCTCTTGCCTGGACAGCACGCAGAATCCAGGACTGTCCCACTGAATCTTGAATGGTTGGAAGACTTGGATACTTTTCTGAGCCCACAGGGGTCTTATATTTTATTACCGCTGGTCCTAACTAAGGACCCTTGTGTCTATGATGTCTACATTTTCATTTTAAGGTAGAATGGTGAATTTTCCATGACATTTTTGCATATATTAAAATAATATCGGAACTGTTATTAATATAGTCGGATAAGATCATGGATGCGCCGCCCCTCCACAGCACCCAGGTAAGGACTTTTAACTTTCTGACGAGTGTTTTTTCGGGGAACTAAAAAAAAGGTCACGGCTGTCAGTATAAGGAATCTATGCTAATCTGCTCAGCGAGACGTAATACAGGAAGACAATATTGCAGGATCGTAATTAGGAGTAGAGGAGGATAGAAATAATTCAGTGCGTGGGGCGGCGCGGTACGTAATTCAAGGCTTGTCACTCAGCGTGATCAATAGTAATCAGACCCTTGGATAAAATTAGCCAAAATAATCCGTATAATTTATGTCTTCCATATACAGAGTGCTATCTGTAGTTTATACCCTTCCGTATCAGCGTTAAATGTCAGTCACTGTCATGGGTGAAGCAGAACCGAGATCTCTGTAGCCTTCTGCCCAAAATAACTGCACATCCCTTCAGAAAAGCCTTCAGGCTGCATCAGCGGTCACTGAGCTAGATTTGCAAGTCCGGTTAAAAAGTGTTTGGATTGACACATGCCACTTAGTAAGCAGCTGGAGAGGAGAGAGCAACGACCAAATTAGCTGATCCGCACAAGATGGGCTGATATGGCATCCATAAGTACCTTCTAATTAACGAGTGGTTGGTCTCCGATGGCCGGAGCAAGGTCAACGAGATCCAAGGGGCTCTTCATTTTATCGCCTGCACTTTATTTTTGCATCGTTAGCACTTTATGTAATCGTTAATGGGGAGATGCACAGCCATCAGTTTACTTTTAATGATCATTACGTGTTTTTTTTGCGTTTCACATCCATACGTTTTTGTTTTTTTTTCAATATTTTTAGATGAGACCTGTTATTGCACTTAAGGCCTGGATTCACACAAACATGTTTATTAGGCCTCGTTCATACGGGCGACACGGCATCGCTGCGAGAAAATCGCAGTCATATCGCATCACTGGCCCGTGCGATATCGCTGCTATTTCTCTTTGTAGCAATACATGCGAGGATTTTTGGGGAAGCTTGAAATATAAGCCCTTCCCTGAAAATACACCGTAGCTGAAGAAAAAAAACACACATACATCACCTGTCCCGTGCTGTCAGCCCGGCCGCATCTTTTCCCCGGGTCTCTGGCACAGATCATCTTCTTCTTTTCTGGCCGGGGATTCAAAGATCCCCGCCTCCTGAAGCGCTGGCTGTGATTGGCTGATGCTTAGCCAATCACAGCCAGTGCTTCCAGAAGGTGGGGATTTTTGAATTCACTGGCAGCAAGCAGATATCTTCCAAATCTGGAGAATTCGGAACAAAAAGTGTTTTTAAAAAGTTTGATAACTTTTTATCATATCTTGATGACTTTTTTTGTACATAAAACTGGATAACATATTTAACAGGCCACTCCAGCGAAAAACATATTTTTCCACCCCTGTCCCCCTCACCTGATCACCTGTCACACTATGGAGTTCCCCTCTGTGTACTGCAGTCACTTCCCTGCAGTGCAGTGCAGCCACCTGTCTGATGCTTTTCAGGCACCATGTTGAGGCCAGAGTTTTTGATTTCACTTTCAACCAATCCAGTGATGCATCGGCTCAACATTAGTTAAAGTTATACCATTTTTTATCTGCATGAGGAACAGTTTATCATTACCTTCTATAGTCATCTAAATCAGCTACAGACCATAAGTATACAGTCAGGAGGATGAACTGTGATCTCCTCTATTATAACTGTGTGACAGGATCTGAGATCATCATCAGTAACTGTGATAGAAGTTCTATGTAACAGCATCACTCAGACTGAGAAATTGCATGTCCGAAAACAGGACCTGGAACTGGTAGATCGGAGGGACAGCAGAGAAGAACAATCACCTGTATAAGGCCGCCTGCACACGGGTGGATTTGTGCTGCAGAATCCGGAGCAAGCATCCACCTCCGGATTCAGCAAATACCCTCCATAGCAGCTTTGGAAAAGTGATTCTTCCTGCACACGAGCGCAAACCAATTCTGGTTTTGGCTCGTGGCAAAAAAAATCGCAAAATGCTCCATTTTCCTGCGGTGTCCACACAGAGGGCTTCCATTGAAGTCAATGAAAGCCATCCGACCCGCGGCCTGTTCGCAGTTGACATTGTGGATTCCGTGGGAAATGCAGGAGTTTAAAAATAGAAAATCTATATTGTGCATGTCCGGCGGCGAGCCGTGTGAACCATCCGCAGTACAGATTTGAGAAAAAGAAAACAGGTAAGTGAGGACACCGTTGTTGCCAAGTCTGGACTCCACTGCGGGATTCCACATGCGGAATCCAACCCGCCCGTGTGCAGGCGGCCTTATAATAGCCTCCCGCTCCATCCTCAGGACAGAATTTTGTCCTGAAACTGTCGGCTTGCTTTAAAGAGAGGAGATTTCTGCTACCAGAACTTAAGACTGAGCTGCAATACCAGGTGCGGCCACTTGGCAGTCTTCTTCTGTCCCATAGAAGTGAATGCAGAGGTGCACCACCGCTCAATTCATATGGGGAGCTTCAGTTGCGCAGATGTCAGAATTGCTAGGGGTCCCAGCAGTTGGACCCCTAGTGATCAGACATGCATCCCCTACCGTTGTCATGTCATCTTCATCAGTCACATGGGAGCAGCTCAGTCTCATTCAAGTGAATAAGACTGAAATGCAATGCAAGGCACAGCCACTATAGAATGTATGGCACTGTGCCTGGTAGGGTCTGAAGGATCCTGAGCAGTGAACCTCCGCCAATCAACTATTTTTGACCTAACCTGAGAATAGGTCAGCAATAGTTAAGTGCCAGAAACCCCCCTTAAAAGTAATTCCCTATTACCAGGATAGAGGATAACTATCTCATCGCTGCGGGTCTGACTGCTAGGACTGCCTCAGATCACTAGATGGGGGGCCCACGCATTGCCAAATAACTGAAGTAGTGGTCACGTATACGCAGTACTGCTCCATTCATTTGAATGAGACTGCTGGAGAGAGGAGCTGAAGTGCTCGGCTATCTCCGTCGGTCCATTGACCCTTTCCAATCCACTGTCTGACATCTAAAGACATTCTGATTGACGGCTGTACAGCTTTGATGTCGGAAGACGTCCGGCAGGGTATTCTTAATGTATATTACTGGACACTCTGTTGTCGGGGGTCTCTCCAGCATGTCCCATACCGCAGTACTGGCTCTGGCCAGCAGATGGCGTCATTGTATAATGTCAGAAAGAGAGAGCCCCCTAGGAAACCCTGAATCCAAAATTGGATTGCAAAGGGTTAAAATGAGTGGAGTATCAAGTTTCAAGCTCCATTAATTTGAGGAGCTTCTAGAGCTCCATTTTTGTGATCAATGGAGCCCCATTGCTCGGACGCCCCCCACCCACCCTTTAATATTTTTGCTTATTTTACAATTAATATCAATTAATAAATCCATTCTTTTTCTTCAAATGTTTGAATTCCTTAATGTAACGATCGCTGCTAATTAGATCCAGGTAGACAAAACACAAGCAGCAAGATTTCACCATTTTGCGGTTCATAATTTATTCCATCTTAATAAATGATGTATAATGACCTTTTAAACCATGCAGAAATTTCCTCCTTAAGCAACGGGAGATATCATGATGGGAATTGGTAGCAAAATCTTTAGAGTTCACTCAGAGCTCGGCGTTATTAGTGCTCCGGCTGCCCTTTTCTTCATAAAAGCCTACGATGTTCTTTCCAACCCTAAATATAATTGCCGATGTTAATGTCAATAAATATTGAACTATAGCGGCTACGGCGTAAAGAAAACTAGAAGCCTAGTGATGTATCAGTAAAAAAGTCAGACCCAACAAGTTATATACAGGTATACGCTGAATGGCCACTTTACGGGAGACCCTATCTACTGGGGTAGCGTGTTGGACCCCCTTTGGCCTCCAGAAATGCAGAGATTTGTTATGGTGTCCATCCGGGGGTATCAGAGGACCCGGGTGGGGCCAAGAAAACCTTCCCCATACCATTACTCCACCAGCTGACAGGAAGGGGTCATCGATTCATGCTGCTTGTGCCAAATTCTGACCTCCCATCAGCACGGGGCAACAGAAATCTGGATTCATCTGACCAGGCGATGTTTTTACACTACTCAGTTATACAATTTTTGTGCTCTTTTGCCCACTGGAGTCTCACCTAACTGTTTCTTTTCGACCTTATTCACGCAAACACTTTATCGCGGCTACTTTGCTGCTATTAAACGTCGGCCGAAAATCACGACCACCTGAAGCATTGGATTTCAATGCATTCATTCAGATAGGCAATTTACCAATGCAGAAAATCGGCCGGTCGGAAAAGATAGCACATATGCTGCAGATTCCGGCCGGCTGCTTTTACGCGCATTTGGAAAAGATAGGTATTGCCCTATCTTTTGACCATGATCAGCCTATGGGAGCTGCTGGCAAGGGCCAGAGGAGGACTTTAGCAGTGGCTAGCCTGCTAAACTCCCTCCGCCTGTCTTTGCCGTCAGCTCCCATAGGCTTCTATGGGAGCCTCCACTGCCACGATCAACCGGCAAAGGGAGTAGGAGTGAGGAGGAGACAGCTTAGCAGAGCTAAACTTTCTCCTCCCGGCCGATGGAATCCCAGGCTGTGGCGTATATACGCTGCACCCAGCCATGTGAATGGGCAAGAAAACACAAGTTTTAGCCACGACTTGGTTGCATTTTTCTCCTGTTGATGTGATTTTCGACCGTGATGCGGGCAGCCAAATATCGCAACGCCTATGTAAATAAATAATGCTGGAATTGGTCGTCCGGTGTTATAGCCATCCATGCTTTGTGCCTGCTCCTCAGAATGATACTTGACATCCTTGTAATCGTGACAAAGCGTTATTTTCTAAGAGTCTGCCGGTACCTGGTCGACCCTTCTACCGGACCGTCGTACCTCCACTGCTGTCAGAGCGCTCCCCTTTATCTCACAATACCCCAGAGTGTAGATGCACCAGTCGCGTAGAGCTTGCTCGCCTTCTAGCGCACTTGGTATTGCTCATGGTGGTTATCTGCTACCTCTCCTTATATGGACTCAACACACTGGAGCTGATGGTTTTATACAATTTTGTAGTCCAATATGGTAGTTGGTTCTTGTAGAGGCAGTCAATTACACAATTTGGTGCATATGTCTTTGACAATATCAATACTTGGGTGTAACAGATAAGAGTACTATTACACGGGCCAACTGTCAGCCGAAAAATCACTCTTGTGTAACCGTGTGACCCAACAGGGTATTGAGCGAGAAATCACTCAAGAGATCTTCATCGCACCCTGTCTCCATTCACTATCACTCCGGTGTGAAAGTACCCTAACACTAATGGCTGTAACGAAAAAGGTCCAGTCCATGTAATTCACACCAAACAGTCGCTTGACCCTGCATCTTACAGGGCCAGAGGGAGCGCTGAGCAGTGGAAAAACAGACTACAACACCTAATTAGAGATGAGCCAGCAAACTCGGTAAGGCGATATACTCGAGAGAGAGAGCATCACCTTTTTGGAGTACCTGCTGGCTCGTCCCTGAAGATTCGGGGGGGGGGGGGGCGGGGGTAAGCAGGGGGTTGAGGAGGGGATCGGGAGGGAGAGAGAGGGATCTCTCTCACTCTCCTCCCCGCTCCCCCTCGCTGCCCTGCGCCGCCCCCAACCCCCGCTGCCGCCCGAATCTTCAGGGACGAGCCAGCAGGTATTCGAAAAAGGCGATGCTCTCTCGAGTATATCGCCTTACCGAGTATGCTCGCTCATCTCTACACCTAATGCAGCGATACCGCGACAAGTTCCTGCGACATTGATCCAGAGATTTATTTTGATTGCCATATTTGGAGTTTTTTTTCCTTCCTCATGTTTTTTTTGCCTTCTTCTGGATCAACACTGTACGGTTATAGGTTTGACTTGATGGACCTGTGTTTTTTTGAACCTTATGAATAGTGTTGAACAAACGGAAACATTAGAACCCTGTTTCAAGTCGAACTTTGCTAAAAGTTCAGCGAGCCGTGTACCCGAGCCTTGGGCAGTTCGTCACTGCTGAACCCAATACAATGGCTTCTTCTTCCTTTTCTTCTTCTGGAATAACTTTGTCTTAAAAACCACTCAGAACTGAGAGGCACTACTAGGTCACCTAAGAGAGTTATACAGGGGTTTTGTGGCCCTTAGTGTTGTACACCAACTTTAGGCCGGCTGTCCACGGGCGTTGCGAAGTCCCGCGGCAGATCCCCGCCGTGGAAGCCGCCGCTGAATCTCCGCCAGTCAGCCCTATCTGATAGATAGGTTGGCCGCGGAGAATTGGGGCAATGATTCTCCACTCGTGGACAGGGGCCAGCGCTTTCCTTAGCAATGCTATGGAAAGCGACGACCGGCGTGATTTGCCGGCGGTTTACCGCCTGCGAATACACGTCCATGGACAGGGGGCCTTAGGCTTCAGTCACACGGGCGTTTTTTCCGGCGATTTGCGGGTCGCAAAACGGATGCGCATCCGCAAATCGCATGATGGGGCCGAGGATTCACCGAAAAATCTGCACCTAGCAGCGTTTTCAGCGAAAGGGCACGATCAAAGGAGCGATGTTCGCCCATTGAATTTAATGGAGTTGGCAATACAGCTGGCTCCATTGAAAGCAATGGGCTACCGGCAAGCGCTATATGAATTTTTGGGGAAGGGCTTAAAATATAAGCCCTTCCCTGAAAAGCATCCTGCAAATGTGTAAAAAAAAAAAAAAAGTATACTCACCTTTTTTCTGCAACCCAAGTTCAGCCGTGTCCGGCCGGCAGTTCTCCTGAACTGCTCTCTGTAGTATTCAGCAGGCGGGATTTAAAATCCCCGCCTGCTGAATGAGCTGCCTCTGATTGGTCACAGCCCTCAGCCAATCAGAGGCAGCTCTCACTCACCCATTCATGAATTCATGAATGGGTGAGTGAATGCTGCGTCTGATGGGCTGAGCGCAGGGACCAATCAGAGGCAGCTCTCTGCTGTCATTCAATAGCGCATATATTGAGCGCATATATAGAACACAACAATTCGCAGAGCGCAGATAGGCGCATTCTGCGAATCGTTGTGTCGCATAATTTATCGCACATCCGCATAAAAAATGGACATGTGCCTGCTCGCATTGGAATGCATTGGGTCTATATATCTGCAGATCGCAAACGCGTCTGCAGATCGGACCAAAAAACGCCCATGTGACCGAGCCCTCAGAGGTATTGAAGTTTTGGTTTGGATTGAACTAATTCAGACCAAAGCAAACTTTTTGTCGAAATTTTTCAAACCAGCTGAACCGAACTTTGGAAAAGTTCACTCATCACCGCTTATTAACTATGAAGCAAGGTCAGACTGCCACTGGTAATTATGAATCGGATGGACCATCAATAGAAAATCTTGCAAAAAGCTATTTCATTATCCAATGCACAATCCACACAAATGATGAATTCGGCTATAAATATTCCCCAGCCGTGACACATAATGCCCCGTTTATGTGTTCCGAG
The DNA here is from genome assembly GCF_035609145.1 of Eleutherodactylus coqui. NCBI lineage: Eukaryota > Metazoa > Chordata > Amphibia > Anura > Eleutherodactylidae > Eleutherodactylus > Eleutherodactylus coqui. Next base: position 102,128,226 of record NC_089848.1, on the reverse strand, counting down.
TTCTGTCGTTCCGAGCCGACGTAGGTTGTTTTCGAAGTGTAATCTGTATTTTTGTTCCTAAACTCTGTGGAATTTTTCTCTGCTTATTGCACATTAATGAAGACAATTCTGACATTGCAATACACTCTGCGAGCACAAAAGCCAGTTCATCAGGATGCCAGACATGTTCTGCGCTCTGAAAGCCCGCAACCCAAGGTTGGTGGGATCATTCTATAGGCTCAGCTGCACTGCACAGTTAACGCACCAGTGAGCAGGCAGAGAAAAGAGCTCACTTTGTCGAAAGCCTTAACACTGATTAAATGAGGATCTCATAATTGCACTTTTTGCATCTGCGGGCCGCTTTGCAGTCTATCAACACCTTGTCTCATTATGATGGCAAAGTACAAAAAGGTGACTTCAATCTGAACAGTCTCTAGCGGTAATTAAAGTCTTTTACATAACTTTACTAGACTTGTAGGTTTTCTATTGTGCTGCCAAATATAACCCTTCCTAAGCCTGAGTTGTCAGAAGAACGTTTTGGTCTTGTTCATTAGTAAGCCGACTATGGAAAAGACAAAGTGATGAGTTAGTTTAAGTATTGGCTATAAACATATATATAGCGTCTGTATTTTACACCATAAGCTATTTCTTAAAGGGATTCTGTCACCAGGTTTATGAAGCTTAACTCCGAGTCAGGCCCGGCACGGCCCACCTCTGTGACTCGGAGCTAAGCCTCATGATTTAGATTCTTCTTAAATTCGCCTCCCGACACTGTGAATGTGTCAAGAGGGTGGTCCTTCTGCTTTCTGCCAATCAAGTTACATGTCATCCATTGATAGTGAGTGGTGAGGACCACCCATTTGACACATTCACAGTGCCAGGAGACGAATCTAAGAAGAAACCATATGGTGGGGCGTGAGGAGTAGGAACAAATCCACAACGCTGTGAGCCAATTCCATGAGAATCCCAGATGAGAAAACGGGAAGGAGGAGAAGGAACAAATGAAAGACGACATTGGAGTCAGTGGGGCCCCGGCTGTAGAGCTACTGTATACAGATGGCTTTGCAGATATAAGCACATGACAGGTCCCCTCTAAAGGTAACATTGACCTAGTAAACACATTTATGGCCCAACTTGAAACTTTGAAACTTCTGGGCTCCAGTGCAAAATTTGTAACCGGGCCAGTCTAGCTGCCATTTTTAATCCCTTCACGACCAATGACGTACCGGTACGTCATGGAGTGTCGGGGTATGTATGAAGAGAGGTTGCGTGGCAACCTCTCTTCATACAGTGCGGGCGTCAGCTGTTTATAACAGCTGACACCTGCGGGCAATAGCCGCGAGCGGCCGCTTGGCCGATCGCGACTATTAACCATTTAAATGCCCCGAACGATGTTTGGGGGTCCCGCACGGCTCCCCCATGGTGAGATCAGGGGAGCCGTGAAGGTGTCCTGGCAGCCGGGGCCTAATGAAAGACCCCAGGGATGCCTTAACAGACTGCCTATCAAGCCACCCCCATGGGGTGGCTTGATAGACTGCCTGTCAAAAAGCAGTATGACGTAATGCTATAGCATTACGTCATACCGCAGGAGCGATCAAAGCATCGCATGTTAAAGTCCCCCAGGAGGACTTCAAAGTAATGTAAAAAAAAAATCAATAAAGTTTTTTTTAATTGAAAAAAAAAAAGTTGCAAAAGTTTAAATCACCCCCCTTTTGCCATATCTATTATTATCTGTTTACTCTTGTTCCAGAGGTCTCATGGTTGTTTACGCATGTGACCACTGCAGCCAATAGGAGGCTCCAACATCCAATGACATCCCATAAACATGCTAGGGCTTCTACATTAGAAGCCTACATGACATGTTTATGGTTCAGGTACCATGGCGCGAGAGCAGCATTAAGTATATTGTTAGAATACAGGGGGGCTCAAAGCTGAAAAAATCAAAGCAGATCATGGAGTAGACAGGTTAGGATTGTTGTTACTTTGTTATTTCCCTAAGAGTAGATATTATTTGATAATACGTATAATGAATTCGTTCACATCACTACCAGATGGTGAAGACTAATTCATCACCCCAGAGAACACTTTCCCACTACTCTAGAGTTCAATGGCACTGCGCGTTACACCATTCCATATGGTCCTTAGAATTGTCCATGGTGGTCTCAGGCTGAAGTAGTACGGGAAATCAGTCCATAGAATGCTTAGCACTTCTTGAGCTGGCATTTCTTCCAGAGGTATTTTGGAATTCGATAGTGACTACTGCAACTGAAGAACAGGTGGTTTATACATACCGTATGTTTTAGAGCTCATTGCTGAACTGCTAATGCTCATCCACCCTTCCTCTTCTCAAGAGCAGTACCAGTGGGTCAGATCTGCTCTAGAACAAAATTTATCTAACAGTTGGGAAAAGGTGGCCTATAACACCGCCATTTTGGAAATCTCTTCACAATAATCTACTACTACTAATTTCTATGAAGATTGTGTAACAGGTGACAAAATGTGACGTCAGTGATGGGGAGGCTTTACACCAGTTCAGTCGAGCAAATAATGCTTTGCTGAATGTACAATAAAGAATAATATAATAATAATAACCTACTGCACAACAGTATTATTTGGATACAATGTAAAGAGTTTAATAACATTCAATCAGCGCTATCATTCAGTCCATAACTTACGAATAGGGTGGCCTTAATAGTGTGTACTCAATATAGAATTATCACATACAATTAGTGGTTCATCCTGAAGAGGGGTAAGTAGCTCCCCAAATGCTTGTGGAAAATAGGAGTCTTGCAGGAACTTCGGTTTACCAAATGACTTAATCCGCTACCTGAAATATATAGTTACTGCCCTTTAAACAATTTAGTAGCACAGGACCTTTGGGGGTGCTGTATAGTGATGAAGTCAAAGTAATCCATTTTAAGGGTTATAAGCCTGGGTGATAGTACAATTACACACCACCGAAACTTGAATATTCAGATACTGGCTGTGAGTGTATCTATTCTCACTGATGGTCTTTTTCCTGGTGACAGTTTGGCACTTGTAGTTGCTAATTGCAGCTGGCGTTTCCTTGGGCAATTAGCAGCCCTCCCTCTGACACTCGTGTTACAACAGCTGGGAAGCGCCACTCCAGGAACCAGACTTGCACTCTCTCTGGGACTTGGAAACCCAGCTCTCTAGTAGCACTGGTGCAGCTCACTCCTCACAAGGCTCTCTGCTCTCTACAAAAACTGCTAAGGCACACAAGAGCCTGGGAATCGGATCTGACTTTTATACCAAGTCCATCACCCAATCTACTCCGTGTTAATCTGCAGCAGCAAAGTTAGAGTAAAAAAAAAAGCAGTCATATGACCTCTCTCAAGGTTCTAGAAGGAGCATATACCGTATCAAGTTCAGCAATATTATATATGCATGGGTATTTAGTAAAGATGAGCGAGCACCAAAATGCTCGGGTGCTCGTTACTCGGGACGAAATTTTCGCGATGCTCGAGGGTTCGTTTCGAGTAACGAACCCCATTGAAGTCAATGGGCGACCCGAGCATTTTTGTGTTTCGCCGATGCTCGCTAAGGTTTTCATGTGTGAAAATCTGGGCAATTCAAGAAAGTGATGGGAACGACACAGCAACGGATAGGGCAGGCGAGGGGCTACATGTTGGGCTGCATCTCAAGTTCACAGGTCCCACTATTAAGCCACAATACCGGCAAGAGTGGGCCCCCCCCCTCCCAACAACTTTTACTTCTGAAAAGCCCTCATTAGCAATGCATACCTTAGCTAAGCACCACACTACCTCCAACAAAGCACAATCACTGCCTGCATGACACTCCGCTGCCACTTCTCCTGGGTTACATGCTGCCCAACCCCCCCGCACGACCCAGTGTCCACAGCGCACACCAAATTGTCCCTGCGCAGCCTTCAGCTGCCCTCATGCCACGCCACACTCATGTCTATTTATAAGTGCGTCTGCCACAGGAAAAGCAGGCACACACTGCAGAGGGTTGGCACGGCTAGGCAGCGACCCTCTTTAAAAGGGGCGGGGCGATAGCCCACAATGCTGTACAGAAGCAATGAGAAATCCAATCCTGTGCCACCTCCATCAGGAGCTGCACACGTGGGCATAACAATGGGGAACCTATGTGCCACACACTATTCATTCTGTCAAGGTGTCTGCATGCCCCAGTCAGACCGCATTTTTTTTTTATAAATAGTCACAGGCAGGTACAACTCCGCAATGGGAATTCCGTGTGCACCCACAGCATGGGTGGTTCCCTGGAACCCACTGGCTGTACATAAATGTATCCCATTGCAGTGCCCTGGACAGCAGAGCTAACGTCGGATTAAATGCAGGTGGGCTTCGGCCCACACTGCATGCCCCAACCTGACCGGGGTTTTTAATTCATAGACACAGGTAGGTACAACTCCCTATTGTGAAGTCCCTGTGGACCGACAGCATGGGTGGGTGCCAGGAAGCCACCGGCGGTACATAAATATATCCCATTGCATTGCCCATCACAGCTGAGGTAATGTCATGTTTAATGCAGGTGGGCTTCGGCCCACACTGCATGCCCCAGTCAGACTGGGGTTCTTTAGAAGTGGACACATGCAGTTACAACTCCGCGTGGACCGACAGCATGGGTGGGTGCCAGGAAGCCACCGGCGGTACATAAATATATCCCATTGCATTGCCCATCAGAGCTGAGGTAATGTCATGTTTAATGCAGGTGGGCTTCCGCCCACACTGCATGCCCCAGTCAGACTGGGGTTCTTTAGAAGTGGACACATGCAGATACAACTGCGTGTGGACCGACAGCATGGGTGGGTGCCAGGAAGCCACCGGCGGTACAGAAATATATCCCATTGCAGTGCCCAGCACAGCTGAGGTAATGGCATGTTTAATGCAGGTGGGCTTCGGCCCACACTGCATGCCCCAGTCAGACTGGGGTTCTTTAGAAGTGGACACATGCAGTTACAACTCCGTGTGGACCGACAGCATGGGTGGCTCCCTGGAACCCACCGGCGGTACATAAGTATATCCCATTGCATTGCCCATCACAGCTGAGGTAAAGTCAGGTTTAATGCAGGTGGGCTTCCGCCCACACTGCATGCCCCAGTCAGACTGGGGTTCTTTAGAAGTGGACACATGCATTTACAACTCCGTGTGGACCGACAGCATGGGTGGGTGCCAGGAAGCCACCGGCGGTACATAAATATATCCCATTGCAGTGCCCAGCACAGCTGATGTAACGTCAGCTTTAATGCAGGTGGGCAAAAAATTAATTGGATTACACTATAGGCGAGGGCCCCAAAAAATTGGTATACCAACAGTACTAATGTACCTCAGAAAAATTGCCCATGGCCAACCAAGAGGGCAGGTGAAACCCATTAATCGCTTTGGTTAATGTGGCTTAATTTGTAACTAGGCCTGGAGGCAGCCCAGTTAAAATAAAAATTGGTTCAGGCGCAAGTTTCAACGCTTTAATGAGCATTGAAACATATAAAAATTGTTTACAAAAATTATATGAGTGAGCCTTGTGGGCCTAAGAAAAATTGCCTGTCCGGCGTGATTACGTGAGGTTTCAGGAGGAGGAGCAGGAGGAGGAGGATGAATATAATACACAGATTGTTCTCTATCACCGTTTTTGATGGTGATAGAGAACGATGCTTCCATTCGCGGGTGCAGCCTACGTATTGTTTAGGTACCGCTGCTGTCCGCTGGTGCAGCCTACATATTGTTTAGGTATCGCTGCTGTCCGCTGGTGGAGAAGAAAAGTCTGGGGAAATCCAGATTTGTTCATCTTTATGAGTGTAAGCCTGTCGGCACTGTCGGTTGACAGGCGGGTACGCTTATCCGTAATGATTCCCCCAGCCGCACTAAACACCCCCTCTGACAAGACGCTAGCCGCAGGACAAGCAAGCACCTCCAGGGCATACAGCGCTAGTTCAGGCCACATGTCCAGCTTCAACACCCAGTAGTTGTAGGGGGCAGAGGCGTCACGGAGGACGGTCGTGCGATCGGCTACGTACTCCCTCACCATCCTTTTAAAGTGCTCCCGCCGACTCAGCCTTGACTGGGGAGCGGTGACACAGTCTTGCTGGGGAGCCAGAAAGCTGTCAAAGGCCTTAGAGAGTGTTCCCCTGCCTGTGCTATACATGCTGCCTGATCTCTGCGCCTCCCCTGCTACCTGGCCCTCGGAACTGCGCCTTCTGCCACTAGCGCTGTCGGATGGGAATTTTACCATCAGTTTGTCCACCAGGGTCCTGTGGTATAGCATCACTCTCGAACTACTTTCCTCTTCAGGTATGAGAGTGTAAAGGTTCTCCTTATACCGTGGGTCGAGCAGTGTGTACACCCAGTAATCCGTAGTGGCCAGAATGCGTGTAACGCGAGGGTCACGAGAAAGGCATCCTAACATGAAGTCAGCCATGTGTGCCAGGGTACCTGTACGCAACACATGGCTGTCCTCACTAGGAAGATCACTTTCAGGATCCTCCTCCTCCTCCTCAGGCCATACACGCTGAAAGGATGACAGGCAAGCAGCATGGTTACCGTCAGCAGTGGGCCAAGCTGTCTCTTTCCCCTCCTCCTCATCCTCATCATGCTCCTCCTCCTCAACGCGCTGAGATATAGACAGGAGGGTGCTCTGACTATCCAGCGACATACTGTCTTCCCCCGCCTCTGTTTCCGAGCGCAAAGCGTCTGCCTTTATGCTTTGCAGGGAACTTCTCAAGATGCGTAGCAGAGGAATGGTGACGCTAATGATTGCAGCATCGCCGCTCACCATCTGGGTAGACTCCTCAAAGTTTCCAAGGGCCTGGTAGATGTCTGCCAACCAGGCCCACTCTTCTGTAAAGAATTGAGGAGGCTGACTCCCACTGTGCCGCCCATGTTGGAGTTGGTATTCCACTATAGCTCTACGCTGCTCATAGAGCCTGTCCAACATGTGGAGCATAGAGTTCCACCGTGTGGGCACGTCGCACAGCAGTGAAACCGATGTTGCAGGGTGCGCAGGGTGGCAGCGTCCGTGTGGGACTCGCGGAAATGTGCGCGCACCTTTCCGAGCAGGTCTGACAAGTGTGGGTAGCTTTTCAGAAAGCGCTGAACCACCAAATTAAAGACGTGGGCCAGGCATGGCACGTGCGTGAGGCTGCCGAGCTGCAGAGCCGCCACCAGGTTACGGCCGTTGTCACACACGACCATGCCCGGTTGGAGGCTCAGCGGCGCAAGCCAGCGGTCGGTCTGCTCTGTCCGACCCTGCAGCAGTTCGTGGGCCGTGTGCCTCTTCTCTCCTAAGCTGAGTAGTTTCAGCATGGCCTGCTGATGCTTGCCCACCTCTGTGCTGCCGTGCCGCGCGACACCGACTGCTGGCGACGTGCTGCTGCTGATACATCTTGATTGCAAGACAGAGGTTGCGTAGGAGGAGGAGGGTGGTTTAGTGGAGGAAGCATACACCGCCGCAGATACCACCACCGAGCTGGGGCCCGCAATTCTGGGGGTGGGTACGACGTGAGCGGTCCCAGGCTCTGACTCTGTCCCAGCCTCCACTAAATTCACCCAATGTGCCGTCAGGGAGATATAGTGGCCCTGCCCGCCTGTGCTTGTCCACGTGTCCGTTGTTAAGTGGACCTTGGCAGTAACCGCGTTGGTGAGGGCGCGTACAATGTTGCGGGAGACGTGGTCGTGCAGGGCTGGGACGGCACATCGGGAAAAGTAGTGGCGACTGGAAACTGAGTAGCGCGGGGCCGGGGCCGCCATCATACCTTTGAAAGCCTCCGTTTCCACAACCCTATCCAGCAGTATCTCTAGGCTGATAAATTTGGCTATGTGCACGTTTAATGCTTGAGCGTGCGGGTGCGTGGCGGCGTACTTGCGCTTGCGCTCCAACACTTGCGCTAGCGACAGCTGGACGGTGCGCTGAGAGACATTGGTGGATGGGGCCGAGGTCAGCGGAGTTGAGGGTGTGGGTGCAGGCCAGGAGACGGTAGTGCCTGTGTCCTGAGAGGGGGGTTAGATCTCAGTGGCAGGTTGGGGCACAGGGGGAGAGGCAGCGGTGCAAACCGGAGGCGGTGAATGGCCTTCGTCCCACCTTGTGGGGTGCTTGGCCATCATTTGTCTGCGCATGCTGGTGGTGGTGAGGCTGGTGGTGGTGGCTCCCCAGCTGATCTTGGCGCGACACAGGTTGCACACCACTGTTCGTCGGTCGTCTGCACTCTCAGTGAAAAACTGCCAGACCTTTGAGCACCTCGGCCTCTGCAGGGTGGCATGGCGCGAGGGGGCGCTTTGGGAAACAGTTGGTGGATTATTCGGTCTGGCCCTGCCTCTACCCCTGGACACCGCACTGCCTCTTGCAACCTGCCCTGCTGCTGCCCTTGCCTCCCCCTATGAAGACCTGTCCTCAGTAGGCGTAGCAAACCAGGTGGGGTCAGTCACCTCATCGTCCTGCTGCTCTTCCTCCGAATCCTCTGTGCGCTCCTCCCTCGGACTTACTGCCCTTACTACTACCTCACTGATAGACAACTGTGTCTCATCGTCATCATCCTCCTCACCCACTGAAAGCTCTTGAGACAGTTGCCGGAAGTCCCCAGCCTCATCTCCCGGACCCCGGGAACTTTTCAAAGGTTGGGCATCGGTCACAACAAACTCCTCCGGTGGGAGAGGAACCATTGCTGGCCATTCTGGGCAGGGACCCGGGAACAGTTCCTGGGAGTCTGCCTGCTCCTCAGAATGTGTCATTGTAATGGAGTGAGGAGGCTGGGAGGAAGGAGGAGCAGCAGCCAGAGGATTCAGAGTTGCAGCAGTGGACGGCGCAGAATTCTGGGTGGTCGATAGATTGCTGGATGCACTTTCTGCCATCCACGACAGGACCTGCTCACACTGCTCATTTTCTAATAAAGGTCTACCGCGTGGACCCATTAATTGTGAGATCAATGTGAGGACGCCAGAAACGTGCCTCTCTCCTAATCCCGCAGCAGTCGGCTGCGATACACCTGGATCAGGAGCTCGGTCTGTGCCCACACCCTGACTTGGGCCTCCGCGTCCTCGGCCGCGTCCACGTCCTCTAGGCCTACCCCTACCCCTCAGCATGCTGTATTATCAGTAGTGCAGAAACAGAACGCTGTAATTAAATGTGCCGCTTATTGGCCTGTGGTTGGAGGCTGACTTCCTTTACGGAACGCACAGCAGAGCCAGGAAACAATTTTGCGCACGCCTGTAGTGAGAAGTAGGTGTGTATGACTGAGCTAGTGGAATTCACAGCGCAGAAGCAGTCAAGTGGCCAAAGGCCAGTAGTAGGCCTTAAGTATTTTGCTTCTATTTTTTTAAAATGCTGAGCTGATACAGCAGACAGATACTGTAGGCAGCATATAATATTATGTATAGTGTTTCCCTCTGGCGGGATGATGGCGGTGATGTAACAGAGACAGCAGACCCAGGAAACAATTTTGCGCAAGCCTGCTGTAACGCTTAGCTGCGTATTAATTAGGACTACTACCCCCAGCAGACAGATACTGTAGGCAGCGTATAATATTATGTATACTGTTTCCCTCTGGCGGGATGATGGCGGTGATGTAACAGAGACAGCAGACCCAGGAAACAATTTTGCGCAAGCCTGCTGTAACGCTTAGCTGCGTATTAATTAGGACTACTACCCCCAGCAGACAGATACTGTAGGCAGCGTATAATATTATGTATACTGTTTCCCTCTGGCGGGATGACGGCGGTGATGTAACAGAGACAGCAGACCCAGGAAACAATTTTGCGCAAGCCTGCTGTAACGCTTAGCTGCGTATTAATTAGGACTACTACCCCCAGCAGACAGATACTGTAGGCAGCGTATAATATGTATACTGTTTCCCTCTGGCGGGATGACGGCGGTGATGTAACAGAGACAGCAGACCCAGGAAACTATTATGCGCAAGCCTGCTGTAACGCTTAGCTGCGTATTAATTAGGACTACTACCCCCAGCAGACAGATACTGTAGGCAGCGTATAATATTATGTATACTGTTTCCCTCTGGCGGGATGACGGCGGTGATGTAACAGAGACAGCAGACCCAGAAAACAATTTTGCGCAAGCCTGCTGTAACGCTTAGCTGCGTATTAATTGGGACTACTACCCCCAGCAGACAGATACTGTAGGCAGCGTATAATATTATGTATACTGTTTCCCTCTGGCGAGATGACGGCGGTGATGTAACAGAGACAGCAGACCCAGGAAACAATTTTGCGCAAGCCTGCTGAAACGCTTAGCTGCGTATTAATTAGGACTACTACCCCCAGCAGACAGATACTGTAGGTAGCGTATAATATTATGTATACTGTTTCCCTCTGGCGGGATGACGGCGGTGATGTAACAGAGACAGCAGACCCAGGAAACAATTTTGCGCAAGCCTGCTGAAACGCTTAGCTGCGTATTAATTAGGACTACTACCCCCAGCAGACAGATACTGTAGGCAGCGTATAATATTATGTATACTGTTTCCCTCTGGCGGGATGATGGCGGTGATGTAACAGAGACAGCAGACCCAGGAAACAATTTTGCGCAAGCCTGCTGAAACGCTTAGCTGCGTATTAATTAGGACTACTACCCCCAGCAGACACGCAGTAAACTGAAGACGGTCACAGGCAGCTCAAAAATAGTATTTTTCCCCAATTGTTTTGAAAAAGCCCACTGCCTATATAGCCTGGATATCTCTTTCCCTGCCTCACCAGTACTGGCCCTATACTCTGTACAATGACTGCAGACTGAGAACGCAATGCTCTGCACGCCCGATATACAAAAAAAAAAAATTGTGCAACACTGCTAAAAGCAGCCTCCACAGTACTGCACACGGTTAGATGTGTCCCTAAGAAGGACCGTTGGGGTTCTTGAAGCCTAAAATCACTCCTAACGCTCTCCCTATAGCAGCTCCGGCATCAGCAGCACTTTCCCTAATCTCCGTCAGAATGCATCTGTGGCGAGCCGCGGGAGAGGCCGATTTATATACTCGGGTGACACCTGATCTCGCCAGCCACTCACTGCAGGGGGGTGGTATAGGGCTTGAACGTCACAGGGGGAAGTTGTAATGCCTTCCCTGTCTTTCTATTGGCCAGAAAAGCGCGCTAACGTCTCAGAGATGAAAGTGAAAGTAACTCGAACATCGCGTGGTGCTCGTTACGAGTAACGAGCATCTCGAACACGCTAATACTCGAACGAGTATCAAGCTCGGACGAGTACGTTCGCTCATCTCTAGTATTTAGCCCCTTACAATTGCATGGCTGTATTGTTAATTTTATGCTCCACTGACTAGAAGAGTTGTCCACATCTGATCTAGATAAAGTAGTGGTCTTCCCAAAGAGGTAATTGTTATCATGAGGCCGGTCAGGGACCACAGGTAGCAGTGGCGCGGTTCGTAGTGGCGCGGTTCGCCGTGGCGCGGTGGTGTTGCGTCCACGTTTGGGTCAGTGTGCGGGCGCGGAGTGTGGCGTACGCGTGCCTGCTATGAGAGGCACGCGCGTTTTACCTCTGTGAGTTATAGTGGCTGGCTGGGAGCTCCAGTCAGCTGTCTTGATTGGTCTCCGCCCAAGGGGCAGAGACTCCTGAATATAGTCTGGCAGCTGGTGATAGCAGTTGCCAGTTATTGATTCCGTTCCCTGTGTCTCTGACTTCGGTCCTGCTCCAGTGACTGTTACCTTGTCTTGATCCAGCTTTGCCTGTGTTCTGTGGCTTTCCTGTCGTGTTGGTTTATTCTATCGGCCTAGCCTGTTGGTACTAGTCAGTTGTCATCTGCATAGGTTCGGCGGCTCCTTCCTGTCCTGCCACTAGGCAGCGTGGGGTCAGTGTTGACGGCCTGGACCTGTCCACCTTTGGGGCTACCTCCAGGAAGGGACATTGGCGTGGGTGAGGGTCAGGGAGTCCCGCGCCGTGCGTACCTGTGCACCCTACTAGTACTGTAACAGTAATCTTTTGGAGAGGTTTCACTGTATGTGGATTCAAATTTTAAAATTATGGAGAATTTAAAGGGGTTTTCTGACTTTGAAAGAAAACTTTCTGCAAGGTAAGCAATGGCATAAAAAAATCAAATAGCCATTACTCACCCTCCACTGTGTCTCTGGTCCAGTGCAACCGATTCAGTTCCCTCCACACCAGTCCCTGGTGAAGCAGGAAGCGATAACCTCATGATCATCTCTCACATGCCGCTGCAGCCAATTGCTGGTGTCAGCGTTCATATGCCGTTCGCGCTCACATGACCACTGAGGTGAGTTGATAAGGTGACCATTTCCTCCTAATCTTCTCCATATTTAACTGGCAGATGGTGGAAAGACGAGGCTTAGTCAAAGGGGCCGAGTTTACCGATCCCGGTTTCCTAGTGCAGCCAAAGCCATAGAGAAAGCTTCTTCTGTAGCCATTGAGGAGGTAGAACAGGGTAAAATGGCTGTTCTCCTGTGAAACATATAGAAGAATTCTTTATAGATTTTTCAAAGTTTTGTTAGCACTATGAGAAAAAGGAAGAACAAGAGAAAGAAAGTGATATGAAGATGGGAATTTATGGAAATAATGTATTTTTTCCCTCTTTTTTTCTATTTAGTGTTTTTTTAATTATCTCACTACGGGTATAACTTTACATATTTGGGGCATATAAGTATAATAGCTCGGTTTAGATGATTTTGAGTGACATTTTGAGTTCATCTTTGTGATGTATTTTTGGCTGACATTTCATACATATTATGTGCGCATTGTGTTTTTTGTTTGTTTTAATTTTATATTTATGTACCACGTCTGTCATTTTAGTTTCAGTAATTAGATGTCTGTAGTAGAGAAAGAACGGGTTTGGTATGCCATTTAAATATTACATCTACTTGTTTTTTAGTGTTTCAAGCTCTCTGGGGTTCATACTGGTGGCAAACACTTTCTTGCTATGTTGTCTGTACAGTCAGTACAGCAGGGTGTTTGTGCTTTGCAGCAGCTAAAATGAATGGTGGTTAAATGACAGAGACATCTCAAGCACAATTACATTCTCCGGTAATTGATGGAGTAGAGCTTGCTCCCTCAGAGACCAGAAAGTGACAGAGAAACTGCATATAGTTATTGGTGTGTATAGTGTAATCCTGCCTTCTCCGGTAGTACCAAAGAGCTGTCATTTATCATTAAACTGCCTTCACTCAAATGCTAATGAAATGACTCTGCTCTTGCTACCCCAGTCTATACAATAAAGCTGTGAAGCGAGTTATAGAAATCAGGAAATCTCAGTATTGTGACTACTGTCATAGCCAGGGTGAAAACTGGAATATTTCAAGACTTTTCTTAAGTAAATCTGATTTAAACCATATGTTTTCATGATGCTACATTGCCTTGAAATGGGATGTGTTATCAGAAAATGCGCTATAATAAAAATCAGCTTTTTATGCTAATCTTTTTTTTTAGAATTGTTGCAGTTTTTTATTTGCAATGTCAAATTTACAATGTTAAAAATAATCCTAAAATCCTGCAGTTTTCACTCTGACCACTAAGCCTGATAATAGTCTGACACTCCCCGTTCTGTAAGAGAAACATCTCAGTAGTTATGGCATTATCATTGCAGGCAGAATTACAAGGAAAGGTCGCACCTAAATGTAGCTAAATATAATACAATACCCACCAGTCATAATATATTATGTCACAGCTCACCACCTCCCCTCCCTGCACAGCATGCCCACAAGAATATTCCATAAAAATCAATGAGTGGTCTGTCAATTGTGTCTTGATCCGGTCTTTGTAACCGAGCTTTGCACCTCACCCTCATCGCTCTGTGAATCAGGCGTGTACTATACCAGGAGACTTCTGTAGTCTTCAGTTGCTGCTGTGTATATTGCTTTATCTTTTGTGTCTGTGGCCCATGAGGTTGCTCTAAGGCATATCCTTAAATGCTGTTTTCTGCAGCTCAGACAAGATTGCAAAAATGGAAAATATTTCACTATCCAGTTTTAGGCTGGATTCAGACAACCGTATATCAGCTGGGTTCTCACGCCCAGCCCATATACGTCACCTCTCTGCAGGAGGGGAGCCTGGAAGAGCCAGGAGCAGTGATCTGAACTCCCACCCCCTCTCAGAATCCTCTCCGCCCCTCTGCACTATTTGCAATGGGGAGAGGCGGAGCGGGGCTAATTATCGGCACTTAGCCCTGCCCCCGCCCCGCCTCCTTTCATTGCAAATAGTGCAGAGGGGCGGAGAGGGGGTGGAGAGGAGGCAGAGAGGGGGCGGAAGCTCAGTTCCTGCTCCTGGCTCTTCCATCCTCCCCCCCTGCAGATGAGGACACCGTATATCGGCTCAGCGTAAAAACCGAGCTGATATACGGTCGTCTGAATCCACCCATAGTTATTAAAAAAAAGTACAAAATACTGACGCTCTACCAATAAATTTTCGACCAAAATGTAGTAAAAAAAAAATGGAATTTAGGTTCAAAGTAATAACATTCAGGCTAGAGATCAACCTGAAACAATGGGAATGCTCAAGTACCTTAACGATGAACGCATCTTCGGAAATCGCCAAGTAAACGTTTTCTTCACGGTACAGAAATGACATTCATTTTGGGTAAGGGGCATTAAAATAGTGGAAACTGGAAGCACCTCCGCCGTGCGTGTGGCGCGCCCCCTTTAACATCTGACCTTGTATGTAGGGCTCACATTGTCATAGTCAAATATTTTCTTTCTAATGAATAATTTTTCGCGCAGGCATGGAAATCAGTTTGAGTTTTATCTTTAATTAAATCCACAAGTTGCTATTCTGCGCGGCTCCTGCTGGATTTTTTTTTTCCTACTTAATTATTGCAAAAGTGAATTATGTTAAGGTTCCTTGCAGTGCCATATTTTAATATTCTAATTTAGAATTCATTTTTGCGATTCCCTTTAATTGGACTAATCATTTTACGCCTGCCTTTTATTTTTTTTCTATTTGTAAGTGTACAGCATTTATAATTTTAATATGTTACATGAAGGGAAAAAAACGGTGAAATAATAAGAATAAATGCAGCAACAGGACTTAATGTGCGTCTACAAATGAACGTCCATCAATGGGGTTTAGAATTTAATTGCATCTTATATATATGTTCCGTTACCTTTTTTTATACTACAGAAAACACTGATTGGCCCCTTTATTAGAGCCCCTGATCCTTTCATAATTGGAGCTTCCCTGTATGGAAATTAAAGCCGGAGTGCAGCATAAAATCACATGACACATGAGATGGGAAAATCCAGCGATTTGAGCAACTTCCAATGAGGCCAGGACATTGGTGCTAGACTAGCCGGGCCGGGATTTAATTGTCCACCTTGTAGGGTTTTCAGTGATGTGGAGACTATACCGAGAATGGTGGGATGAAGGAAAAATATCCAGGGGATTCTGCGGATGGAAACAACTCACCACTTAAAGGGGTCAGAGGAGGATGTCAGGAATCGAACTGAATATTGTTAAGCGAACTAAACCAGTAGAACACTGTTTCGGGTGAGAAGCACTCACATACTAACTGACAAGCGGTAGAGATGAGCGAGCGTACTCGGAAAAACACTACTCGCTAGAGTAATGTGCTTTATCCGAGTATCGCTGTGCTCGGGTCTGAAGATTCGGGTGCCGCTGCGGCTGACAGGTGAGTCGCAGCGGGGAGCAGGGGAGAGCGGGCGGGAGAGAGGGAGAGAAAGATCTCCCCTCCGTTCCTCCCCGCTCTCCCCTGCAGCTCCCCGCTCCGTGCCGGCACCCGAATCTTCAGACCCGAGCACAGCGATACTCGGATAAAGCAAATTACTCGAGCGAGTAGTGCTTTTCCGAGTACGCTCGCTCATCTCTAACAAGCGGTCATTAGTAGTTTGATTCTATAGTGGACGAGCAACCAGTACAGAGACTGGCACATACCAGTCGAGACATCAGTGTAGTGACTGGCACAGGGTGGAGACATCAGTGTAGTGACTGGCACAGGGTGGGGGCAGTGGTGCAGTGAGTGGCACAGGGTGGAGGGATGGGTGTAGTATAGTGCAGGGCCCATTCACACAGGCGTATGCCGTTATCAGTCTGTGAATATACAGCCTGGGCCAAAACACAGTGTATTTACTTTTGCACCAGGCCCAAGTAGCGTTTTGCGCTTATGCTAACTGCATATTTCAAGCGCACAAAAAAACCCTGCAAATTGGTCCCATTGATTTAATGCACAAACACAGAGAATACGTATGTAACATGCATACTCACTGTGCATTTGTGCAGTCCCATTGACCTCAATGGGCTATTTTGTTCCATAATACAGACCAAAATACAACATGCTGCGTTTTTTTTTTTTACACATGTTAATATATTTGTCAAAAAACGCCTGAATGCCCCAAAGCAAATCAATGGGGAGTCAGTGCTTCATTGTAAATGCATAAAATATACATGCACCCCTGTAAATGAACCCTTACATAAAGTGGAATAGTGGGACGTTTTGGGTCCCGCATGACCCCTTTAATAATTTTGAAATCTTTTTTACATTGCTGAGAAAAACTAGTTGCTGCATCATTGCATTCTGTCTTATAGCTGAGTCCTCCTTCTGATTTCCAATATACTGATATTAATTGATCATGCACAAAATGGCAGGATCTCCTCTTTCTCGCCCCACCTAAAATTTAAAAAAAACATAAGAATGTGGCAATTTGTAGGGCACGTTCAAGAATGAAGTGTAGCTTTAAATAGGGCGCTTTTCTATGTGTATATATCTAATCCCTTTAAACCGATTCCATAATCCAGTACAATCCAATTAGTAACTACCTGCCAGAATAGTTAAAAAATGATGAACAGAAAAATTAGTGTCACGGGTGCCACAGGATGGAGATAAGACAATCAATATCATTCACGGCCATCAGCTCTAAATAGAAATACTGTACAATTTAAGAGAAGCCACTGATACAAAAACACATCCATTAGCACAACAGAAAACTCAATATTTTGATCGATACTTGTGATCACCTCCAAGCGATGCAAGGCAATTACAGGCTTCATCTAACCATCTAACAGTCCGCTTGTCTGACAATGAATGCACTAGTAGCGTGGTGACAAGGCTGCTCGTAGAGGAACAACTTACACAATCCATATACTACCGCCGTTATCTTTCAAGCTGACAGTCACCAGTCAGCAGACAGAGATCTCACATCATTTTAATGGAGCCTTACACGGAACGTCTTTTGGTTCAGTTACAGGAGCCGGACGTCTTCTGGACTGCGCAAAAGGGAATTGAGGCAACTTGGAAGATACACATATTGGATAAGATGGTTAAAAAATGTTCAGGCAACACCAGAACTGATAATTACATATGTTAAATTCCTTTTATAGTAATGGTCCAGGTTTTTACTATGGATGACCTACCCTCAGCATAATAACAGAAGCCCACGCCTCAGCACTCATGCACATTTAACCCTTTCCAATCCAATTTTGGATTCAGGGTTTCCTAAAAGGCTTTCTCTTTTTGCTGTTATACAACGGTGCCATCTGCTGGCTAAAACCAGTGTGTGTGCGCCAGAGAGGCTCCGACAGCAGAGTGGCTGGTAATAGATGGTAAGAATACCCTGTCGGGAGTTTTCTGACATTGGAGGTGTACAAGCTTCAATCAGAATGTAGGAAGTCGTCAGACAGTAGATTAGAAAGGGTTAATAGCTGAATAAAATTGCACAACTGTTTACACTAACTGCATAAATGTGCAAGGATGGTCATTCACATGCAGAGGCGTAACTTGAAGCTTCTGGGCCCCAATGCAAAATCTGTAACAGGGCCCCCAAATACAATGCTTTATTCATAGTACTGGGCTCCCTATATGGAGAAGGGTGGCCTTATGGGCCCCCTAGGGCTCCTGGGCCCGGGTGCAACCGCATCACCTGCATCCCCTATAGTTACGTCACTGTTCACATGGATGGCACAAGATCAGACCACCTGGATGGGAGACTCTTTGATAGAGCTATAGAGGGGGGTTCTTAATGGGGAACCCCTCTCTATGACATTCATATACCTTAATACAGCAAATGAACAGGGAATGCCATCATGGCACGACATTTTAAAGGGATCTCTTTTTCAGGACCCTCATCCATCAGACAGAGCACAGAGCACCTACATTAAGAGTATCTCTTGCTCTGGAGGAACTGCATCATATCCATGAATTACAGTAACAAACCATTTATTCCAGTACTAATTCTAACATTCCCTTGTGTATTTGTATAACTATATAGTATGCAAATGAGCTTATATCAGCCAAACCAGAGAATCTTCCAAAAGGAAGAGTGAACCATCTAGAGGACTCTCTGGTTAGGCTGAAATTAGTTAATTTGCATTCTTTTTCCCATGGAGCATTGCCTCAAAAATAAGTCCAATTCCCCTTTAAGCTATAACTAGACGGCAAATCTACAGGAAACCAATCCAATATAAAGCTCTCAGAACAATCTGATATAGTTAAAGGGATTTTTCAACCTTTAAAAAAAATTTCCCCAGGGCAAAAAAGGCATAAGAAAAAATAGCCCATACTTATCCTTTGGCTATGCCTCCAATTTAGTGCCACCAACCTGGCCCTTTTGCTCCCCACTGATACAGGACGTGATCATGTCACATTGCTTGCTCATATGAAAGCTGCAGCCAATCACTGGCCTCAGCAGTCACGTGACATTCAAACACACATGACCATAGAGGTTAGCTATTGGCTGCAGTGGTTATATAAGGAATGAATGTCACGTCATGGCTACCTGTTTCATCAAGGACCAGGTCAGCGGATATATTATCCCTGATTTGGTGTTTTTTCAGTAGCTTTAAAGGGGTTGTGTCATCAAGTCACCCTCTATTGAAAGGCGTTGTTGGGGAGCCACTGTAGCTTTGTTGGACCTATAGATTTGTAGGGCCACAGATGGGACACTATACCTTTGAGGAGTCACAGAGGGTGTGTTATATCTTTGAGGGGCCACAGAGAAGGAGCTATAAAATTGAGGGGACACATAACTATGTTGGGCCACAGAGGGGGCACTAGTACTGTGAGGGGTACTGAAAGAGGCATTGCTCTGGATGGAAAAAGTCTTCATGGTGGTCTGGGCATGGATAGGCAAGAAAAACTAAAGCAAATGACACCAGTCATAGATGATGTATTCTGTGATCACTGGAGGTAACTGAACTGTAATCACTATCACTGGAGGTAACTGCACTGTGATCAGCTAGTGGCATTACAAAGGAGAAGGAGTGAAAGACTGGGTCATTCCCCAAGATGGAGTATAAAGAAAGCATTAGATGCATGTGTTAGCTATGCTTGTATTTACCTTACGCCTGCTTGATAAAGGCCCCGGTGTGGCTGAAACGTGTGTTGCTTTGCATTTTAAAGGAAGACATAAATAAAAACTCCATTTTATTTTTATATACCTCTTGTTTCTTGGACTTTTCTCCATATATTGCTATCAATGGAGTAAAGACCATGCCGCGCAGCACGGAGGAGCAGGTGGTGCATGGGGAACTATCTTGCATTCCTGAACTGTTTTGACTATCAATGTGTAGACCTGCTTTCTGACCATTATTTGGTGACTGTTTTATTTAGCGGTATACTCACATATCTAAAGCTGAGCAGCTGTATCTAAGCTTGCCTTTTTATAAAATTTGTCCTATATGTATTTTATCTCTAGATATTTGGAGGGGGGTGCTGTAGGTCCCTATGAGTTCTGTGTACATCCCTGAATACATGGCATCTCTGTGACCATGTTCTACCATGTTTCCCTGAAAATAAGACCCTGCCTTCTAATAATTTTTGCCCCAAAAGAAGCACAGGGTCTTGTTTTGGGGGAGGTCTTATACTTACCTAGCAGACGCCGTGGCTTAGCCAATCATAACCAACGCTCAATGAACCAATCACAGCCATTCAATGAATTGCTGTAATTGGTTCATTGAGCACCACAGTGATTGGCTGAGACACGGCACTCGAGAACCAATCAGAGCAATCGCTTGCTGGAGGTGGGGTTTACAAACCCTGTGACCAGCAAGCAATGTTCTGTTGGTGCTAATAACTGCAAGCAAGCCTGTCGGAATGCTGGAGAGATGCGGGAGGGACCCGGATGGCGCTTGCTAGGTAAGTATTGCGTTTTTCTTTTCCTTACATAGTGTAGCTAGGGCGTATTTTCTGGGTAATGCTTATATTTCAAGCCCTCATTCACTCCCCAAAAATCAGGGTAGGGCTTATTTTAGGCATAGGTCTTACTTTTGGTGAAAGCTATTACATGTATCTATGAATGCACTTTGAGAAATGCATATAGTCTGTTATTTTAATTAAAGGGATTTTTCAAGTCATCCAATTTCTGTAAATCCAGCCCCCATGCAATAAAATACCAAAAAGCATATACTTACCTCTCCCGCTGTGCTGCTCAGTCCTCCACTCCGCTCCGGTGCTTCTTTACAGGCTGCAGCCCCGCCCAGTTTATAGGACATCACAGCCAATAACAGAGCTCCCATAAACAGGGTGGGGGAGCCTGTAAACGTGATGTCAGAAGGGACACCGGTGGCAGCGCATGGAACATAGCGGGAGAGGTAAGTAGATGCATATTGGTCATTTTACAGCATGGGAGGCTGGTTGTACAGAAATTGTACAAGTCGTAGAACCCCTTTAAGTGCATTATGTCTTGTCCTCTTTAAGCCACTTACAGAGGCTCAGTACATATTATTTTGGCTGGCACAATCTCAGCTTATTGACAGGCGTCTCCACAAGTATGCTACAAATCAATGCCCCCTTCCTTCACATCTCCTTCAAAAACCTGGGAAGCATTTTAAAGTTGTGCTAGTTAGAGAAACCTTTTAATCTGACAAGTAATCAAATGATATTTGCCGTTTGGTGTTAACTGCTATGAAAGTAACAAAATGATTTAACCTTCAGTGTCTTGGTAAATTAGACATTTGATGGTGATAGATGGGCTACTGTAGAGTAGCAGACAGCTTGAGTATATCTCATTACCTGCACAGACCTATAACCATCACCGCACCTGTCGGCTTCCTTTCTCTTATGCTCTCAGGACATTCATTAAATGGAAATCAAAATAAGCCGCAGCGCTGAAAGGGCTTCTCTTCGAGTACCTTGAAAGAAATACCAAGTTTGTTTATTTATAAAGGCTAAGCCTAGGTGAGGCCGAATTACTTCTTTCTATCGCCTTTGGTGGTCACGGCAAACATTGGCAAATTGATGGGCTACATTTTGGAACTTTGTCTGAAGTGTGTTAAGTTAGGGACTCGGAAAACAAAAAGAATGACTTTGTGGTTTGGTACCCTTTATCCATTCTGATGTCTACAGAGGTAATGAAGTGATCGGTAGGGGGGAAGAGAACTTAAAGGAGACTTATCACATTACAAATACACTCCAATCTACGGGCATCATCAGGGGCGTAGCTAAAGGCTCATGGGCCCAGGTGCAAAAGTTTATCTTGGGCCCCCCAACTTCTCTTAAGCCCTTAACGCAGAGGCGTAACTTGAAGCCCCCGGGCCCCCACTGCAAAACCTGTAACAGGGCCCCCAACTATAATGCTTTATTCATAGTACTGGGCTCCCTATATGGAGAAGAGAGGCCCTGGGCCCAGGTGCAACCGCATCCTCTGCATCCCCTATAGTTACACCAGTGGGCATCATATTATAGAGCCGAAGGAGCTGAGCAGATTAATATATGGTTGGGTGGGAAAAGATTCAGTATAACTTGTGTTTTGTTCATTTAGGTTTAGGAGTCCAGTGGGCGGTCTTAGCAGGGATTGACAGCTATCTTTTGAGTGCAAAGAAATTTTTTAACAGCTTTTATTACATTTTTTGGGGAGGCATGGTGACCGAAAAAACAGCAATTCTGTTTTTTTTTGGGGGGGGGGGGGGTTATGGCATTTGCTGTTTGGATAGATAATATGATATTTTAGTTCAGATTGTTAATGTCATGGCACCGCCATACCGACAGGGATGAGTCGTATGGGTGAGTCTGGGACTATGTGATGCACTTGGCTTGCCAGCGCATGCACAGTATCAGTTAGCGCTGGACGCCGAGGGAGAAACATCTCCCTACTTTTGTAACGCTGATAGGCTGACTGAGCTGTCTATCATCACAGTTAGCCTATCAGTGGTTTGCTTAGAATATTCATTCTAGATCCTCTTTGCAGAGAATGATAGTCATTAGAGATGAGCGAGCGTACTCGCTAAGGGCAAATACTCGAGCGAGTATTGCCTTTTGCGAGTACCTGCCCGCTCGTCTCAAAAGATTCCGGTGTCGGCGGGGGTGAGCGGTGAGTTGTGGGAGTGAACAGGGGGGACTGGGGAGAGAGATCCCCCCCCATTCCTCCCCGCTCTCCCCCGCCGCTCCCCGCCCCCTGCCAGCACCTGAATCTTTTGAGACGAGCTGGCAGGCACTCGCAAAAGGCAATAGTCGCTCGAGTATTTGCCCTTAGCAAGTACGCTCGCTCATCTCTACTAGTCATACATTTGTATACTGGTCCTGCTCAGTGTTTAGGTTTGCTTTCATAATTGCTTCTGTCTCTGGAATCATCTATAGTTGCTCTTGAACCTGGACCACATTTTTTTTGTCTAACCCGTCTCCCAGTCCTCATATTTTTCCTCTCCTCTATATTACATCTAGGGATATATGGAGAATCAAGTTAGATTCCAGCCATGTTATCGCTCTTTTCAGGGTGGGTGCTCCACTTTCCTGGCAGGTCCACTTAGGGCAGGTCAAGGAGAAAATCCTAGGCTTTACCTCCATTTCCACTACTGTCAGTTGTATTGTCTTGCACATCTAGCCACTCAGAATCCCCCCTGTATTTTACAAGTCATTCATCCTGCTACCGTCCTCTGTCTCTCAATCAGTTGGTTAGTTTCCTCAACAGGACTGGATGGACATGACAGCTATGAAAGCTGTAGTAGCATGTTTATTATTTTGTTTATTTTTTTACATAATAAATGCTAAACTTTTTTTAAAATTTTTGCAAATTTTGTAAAACTTTAAAAAAATTTGTTATGTTGTTTTGCTTGTATAGCACAGTGTAACATAGTAAAAATGTATGTTAGGCCGAAAAAAAAGACATGCCCATCTAGTTCAGCCTACTACCCATCCCCACCACCTAATGTTTATCCAAAGGAAAACAAGAAAGTGCACGAGGAAGAAGCCAATTTTTCTTATTTAAGGGAAACATTTCTAAGTGACTCACAGTCTGGCAATCAGAATAATCCTTTGATCATCAACCCTTCGAAGGTAAATAGTGTACTATAACCTGTAATGTAGTGTATTGCAGCATTCAGCGTTATCCTATTAAGCCCTGCCTAATATAAGTGCAAACACAAGGGACCTGGGCACCTTTGTTAGACCCCTGGCTACCATGACAACCCAATAGCATCCCATAATTACATTGTAGATGCACAGATGAGGCAGTGAGTTTGTCTGCCCAACCTCTCAGATATCACTGACACTTGTTGCATATTGGGCAGAATTAATTCCTGAGCCCACAACTAGCATCTGCTGTATATATATGGTGGATGTGGAGAAGAGGTTAAACGGTTTGCCGTCCACTTTGGACAATCCATATTTGTTAGAAGGGTATCTTGACAATAAACTGATCATAGTGACCCCCTACTGGAACTTTTTGTGATCAGCTGTAATCTATGGGAATATATTGCAATAAGTATTCGATTTTACTGCAGCGCCACCACAGGGGAAATGAAGCATTACATAGTACTCATTCAAATCAACAGGTCATCTGTGAAATTCAGAGCAGGATATGTCCTCTTCAGAAAGAGGGTGATCAATGAGTGGAACAGGTTACCACAGGAGGTGGTGAGTTCTCCTTCAATGGAAGTGTTCAAACAAAGGCTGGACAAATATCTGTCTGGGATGATTTAGTAAATCCTGTATTGAGCAGGGGGTTGGACCTGATGACCCTGGAGGTCCCTTCCAACTCTACCATTCTATGGTTCTATGACTCTTTGTAACAGATCTCTGGTCAAGACATGAGTATCTTTAACATATGAGCCCCTCTATTTACTGAGAATGTCCTAATAAATGGATCGTCTAGTTTAGAAATCACTTTTTCAGATACTCTATTAAGTAATTCTGAGTTTACATATAGAAATCCACCATTCAAGACTCTCATCTATTAGCTAATAGATGTTTTTGAAGGACCATGCACATCTGTACATTACCAGATTCCCGTGGGTTTCATTGGGAACCAGTGGCATAGCTATAGGGGTTGCAGTGGGTGTAACTGCGACTGGGTGCCTAAATCGGGGGGACTAAAAGGCCCCTCTTGCCACATTGGCACCGATGCCGTCCCTACCCCATGCACTGAATGGTGTACTTACCTGGCCCTCCAGCAGGCAGTGTAGAGGTAGCTTCATCACTGAAGTCATGCTGTTGCCTGGTGTGCACACCCGACTCTTCTCCCTGTCTTCTGCTATCAGTACTGTAGTTATTGCAAAGTGCCATGGGGAGGAGTCAGAGTCTGCCCACAGGCAGCAGCATGACTTTACCGATGGTGTTTCCTCTTCACTGCTTGCCGGGGGTCCGGAATAGTATGAGGTCCAGTTTGGGGGCTGGGGCTCACTCCATTATTTTCCATCTTTACTCTACTATGAGACCTGTGGGGACACAGAGGGAGCCACTATGAGACCTGTGGTGTATAGAGGGGGCAACTATGACAAGTGTTGACAGAAAGAGGGCCGCTATTACTTTGAGGACGCAGAGTGGACTCAATTAATTTCAGGGGGCTCAGAAGAGGCGCTATTACTTTGATGGGGCTTGGAGGGGACTCTATTACTTTGAGGGGGTTCTATTACTTTGTGAAGGTACAGAGGGGTCTGTATTATTCTGAAGGGCAGAAAGGGGTTATTATTTTTTAAGGACACAAAGTAGGTATTATTACCTTGTAGTAGAACAACAGGGACTTATTACCTTGTAGTGGTTACAGAAAAGTGTACTATTAGTGTGTGACACAAC
This sequence comes from Eleutherodactylus coqui, assembly GCF_035609145.1. NCBI lineage: Eukaryota > Metazoa > Chordata > Amphibia > Anura > Eleutherodactylidae > Eleutherodactylus > Eleutherodactylus coqui. The sequence goes on along the minus strand of NC_089848.1, from coordinate 102,103,328 downwards.
AGTGGAATTATTTCTTGTGGGCATTATGGGAGAATTACTGTATGGGGACACTATTACTTTATGGAGCACAGAAGGGGGCACTACTGATGTATGGGGCACAAAGGCAGGCACTATTACTATGTGGGGTACTGAGAGGTTCATTGGAGGTAGCAGCAGAATTTGGAGGGAGTACAGAGATGAGTTGTGGCTTGAAGGAATCTTCATAGTGACCTAGAAAAGAATAGAGAAGAAAAGCAAAAGATTCCCATCAGAAGAGATTTCACCTGTAATCACTGGAGGTACCTATACAGTAATCACTATCACTGTGCAAAGCTGATATCTGACTATTATATGGTGACTACCTTATTTAGCCATATACTAGAGCTAAGTCACTGTATCTAAATCTGGAATGCTAAAAAAATGTCTTATAGATGTACTGTTTCTAATACACTCATATTATATACTGAGTCCAGGCTGAACTTTTGCACCAGGGCCCATAGGCCTTTAGCTACGCCCATGATGAGAACTTTGGTATGCAAATGAGAGACGGCATACTAAAATTTACCAGAGGAGCATTGCTTGGCCTCCTCGTGCCTATTTGGTGCTCTCTACAATGAGAAACAGTACCCTTCTTGACCGAAGAGGAACTTTGCAATGCTTCATTTCTCCTGCGGGAGTGCTGCAGGGAAATTGAACACTTGCTCCCAGGTTTCTTCTAGGTTACAGCTGATCCCTCTGTTCTTCAGGGGATCTTTCTAATAAAAAGGGATTGTCCAAATCATCTTTAGAAGGTATTACTGGCCATCTGTGGACTATTTTCCAGCTGGGTGTCTATCATTTCATATTTATTAGAAGTTGCCATTCGAAATATTGAGTTTTAACAATTATTAGATTTGCTAAACAGTGCACAATAGGAACCTTTAATAGACATTTCCTCCAGTAGACGAGTTTCCCATCTGACTAAAACCCCGCTGTCTATGATAATACAATCTCTTTGAAACAGTCTCAATTCTTGGTGTATCAGGACCGTTTTTTTTTTCCTGGATCAGAGGCCAGATTTCCATTATTTGATGAGATAATCTGATGTGACAGCCTCATATGTAGATTGGGAATCTCTTGTCAATACTTCTTTCTATAGAGGCGAATGTCTATATTCATCCTGTCTCTTCACGCATGAGTAGTGTTACCTTCCGTCTCCATTCAGGTAGGTTCACTGTATTTAAATGTACCCATTTGCGATTGTCTGTCTGGGTAATGAATGCGCGGGGGCTTCACAGAAGGCTTTAACGGTGGCAACTCTGTCTATTTGTTTAAATGTAGAACCTATTGTGACATGCAAATTTACATGCGGAATATTTAATCAGTCGTACTGATATGCTAATTGTATTCATCTATGAAGCTAGACAGAGAGCAGCATTTTGGAAATATAATGAACGGAGCTTATGACCAGCTGAGGCACTTGGTAATTACTAATATGTGGCATCAAAATGCAAGAGAAAGAAAAGCAACATGTAGATTACAAAGAGAAGAAAAGTTAATGCAGTAAAATAGAACGAAGACTGGAAGAAAAAAACTCGAATTAAAACAGGAAAATACATTAGTTGGTTATTTACAACTAATTTCCAGCTCTCGACTGATGTACTATTTTGGTTGCCTACTACACTAACCTACCACAAGTAATTGGACACCTGAGCAAGAATCAAAAGTAGTATTTATTTCCATATGTTGATACTTAGTGGGGCTCCTTTGGCCCAGATGACATTGGATACTCTCTGTGGAATACTTTCTACTAATGTCTGATACACTTCAACTGTAATTTCCCTCCATTCATCCTGCAAATGTCTGCTGAGTTCTTGCAGAGAAGATGAATGCTGTTCATATTTCTTAATCTGCTGTTCCAGATTCAGTGGAATTCAGGTCAGACTCTGTGCAGCAGGTCCAATCATGGAACATCCATATCCTTAGCCCAATTAAAAAACTTTGTTGGATGTGTGACGAGGAGCGTTGTCTTGTTGGGAGTATGGCCGACCATTCCCAGAGTATTACCACATTGTCGGCAGGACAGTATTGTCTAGAATGTCAGAGTACACCTCCGTGTTCATGGTTCTTGTCACTATTACCAACAGACGGAGACTATGCCACGTAAAACATCCCCAGACTATAAGGGAACCTCCACCGAACCCGAAGGGGTATTCCAGTTACATAAAATTGCTGTTGAATGATAGTCAAATGCTATTAAAGTTTGCAGTGGGGTTCGGCTTTGGATTTTTTGTCTGTAGCTCTATGAACCATTAACTTCTTCTGGTATTTCAGAAGTATTTATTCCCAGGTTGCCATGGATACGTCCCATAGACATTCCGACTCAGTAAGGACAATCAGGTTTTTTTTAATTAGATTTAGCTCTGAGGTTTGGAATGCTGACCAATAGCAGGGCAGCGCTTAGTGGGGATGTGCACAGTAAGGAAATACAGATCAGGGAGTTGTGGTAAATGTAGTTTATAGCTGTATATCAGCAGGCATGCAACGGCCATCTTATAAAATAGCAATGTGGGGAAGTATCCGAAATGGAGGACAGGATAAGAAGGTAATGGCTGCCTGATTTATATCCTTTAAGACCTTATGCACACGGCCGTGACGGGCTCCGCAAGCGGAATACTGCAGCAGAGCCCGTCATGACACCCCCTCAGAGACCCCATACTTACCTGTGGATCCGCCGCCCGACATCCTGCATGACCCTCCGACGCACATGCGCAGTAGAGCGCATGACGCGCCGGCAGTGTCATGTGACACGCCCACCCCGCCACATGACACGCCCACCGCATCATATGACATGGCGACCAGTAGGCGGGGAAGTGTTTTCACGCTATCTTCCGCTGTGCTACACAGCAGAAGATAGCGTGACTGCAATGGAAGCCGTCCGCGCGTACACCCACGGCAAAATAGAACATGCCATGGGTGAGTACGTGAATTCCGTACCATGAGCACTGCTCTATTAGGTTCAATAGAATCTAATAGCTACGGGCAATCCGCCATTGGGAATCAGCCCTAAGAGCTGTGCATAAACATGGCACAAACACCTTTCATATCTAGAATTTTTGAAAATTAACTTCACAACCGGAAACCCCTTTAACTGTTGGCACAACACACTCAGACAGAAGGTGCCCTACACCATCCTCCACACTCCGGTACATCTATCTGATGTGGAGGTGGAGTATTGGGATTCATCACTGCATAGAACGTTCTTCCTTTGCTCAACTACCCAATTACGACGCTCCTTGCACCATTGTAGACATCTTCTTTGAGAGAATTCACCTGATGTTTGCAGGATGAATGGAGGGAAATACCAGCTGAAGTGTATCAGATGTTAGTAAAAAGTATGCCACGGAGAGTATCCGATGTCATTAGGGCCAAAGGAGTCCAGCTAAGTATTAATATTGAAATAACTATTACTTTTGATTCTAGCTCAGGTGTCCAATTATTCTTAGTAGGACAGTTTGTTAGCACTATAGGCATGGTCAGCTCACTGGTGAACTGTGAACTGCCTGCTGCTGCTGCACTTTCCTTTTTTTTAACTTTTCCAGTAAGTTTTATAAATAGTTTGTATCATTTTGTCTTTGGAGACAGAAAGTAGCAATCATTCAATAAAGCAACAACGTTCTGCAGATTCCTGCCAATAAAGATATGTCTAAAGCAATGAATACATTTCTCCTGATCAACTGGATTCATACCCGTCATGTATGTCACGCAGAGGGTATGGATCTGCTGTGCCACTGACTGGTTTGACTTTCCGCTATTCCTGAGGGCAGAACCTAGGGGTCCCCTTGTTTTCACTCTTTAACCAATCCAATTGGGGTCTGGTTTTATATGCAGGGGACCCAAGGCTGTTACTAAAGAGTAGACTCGGTATAGTGGGAGCTCATACGGACTGGTCAGAGGCATCGTAACGAGGTACTATCCGTCCAGACGATATTCAGGTCGAGGTCAGGGCAGGCAGAGTTTTTGCGATAAGAGAGACAGGCAGAAGGGCAGAGCAGGAGAGAAATTCTGGTCAAGATTCAAACCAAGGTCAGGACTGGAGAAGACGGGAAAGCGGAGTATTCAGGCTTGGATCAAACCAGGAGTCAGTCACAATACTACAGTACCTTTTCAAAATGGAACCTGTTGCTCAGATAACCTCCAGTGCCTTAAATAAAAAAATATATATACATTTTGTTATTTGTATGGCTCCAAGTTATTCCACAGCATTTTCAAGTAATTCATTTATTACCCCCCACCAAGCTGGGTCCTCATTTTAGCAACCTCAGAAGGATGGAAGGCTGAGTTAACCTTGAGCCGGCTATCGGAACTATGCGGGGATTGAACTCGCAACCTTCAGGCCATGAGCAAGAGTTCAAGACTGCATTTCTGCTGCCTTGGCACTCAGGTTGTACCAGAATTACAGATTACCAGATAGAGAATAACTTGCTTAACGGCGAGGGTCTTACTGCTTAAGCCGCTGCCGATCCTGAAAACAGGGGTCCGATGTCCCACTCTACTCCGTGGATGCTTCTCTTACCTGCAGTGACATCACAGTGAATGGAGCTCTGGCTGAGCATGTGCAGCCAACACTCCATCCATTTCAATCGGACTGATCTATTGCCTAGTCCCATTGAAAATTAATGGATGGTCAGTCTAGTATAATACAGTAACTGGAATATCCTGACCATACGGTATGTGACTCCACAGACAGTAGAAGCATCTGTCAGGGACTGTAATATTATCATCTGTACATAATATAGTCCTTGCATCCAACACGTTTCATTTTGTTTTGTTTTGGATGCACATCTATTCCAATGAAGACATTTGCCGGCATGACCCTGTAATGCTCCTGTGTGAGTGAATGAGGAGCCTCTACCTATCTCTGTAGAACTGGAAGGAAGTTGTTTTTTGGAAGGCAGCACTGGTCCAGGGGAGATCAGCCAAGATACAGAAGGTATTGCTGATGTATCATCCTTTATTAGTGAATACAGATCCAGAAGTAAAGCAGCATGGCAACGTTTCGACGGCTGCTGCCGTCTTTGTCAAGCTCCAAGCCGTCGAAACGTTGCCATGCTGCTTTACTTCTGGATCTGTATTCACTAATAAAGGATGATACATCAGCAATACCTTCTGTCTCTTGGCTGATCTCCCCTGGACCAGTGCTGCCTTCCAAAAAACAACTTGCTTCCAGTTTACTTTGGCTCCTCAGTGTCCGGGACCTGGCAGGCGTGCACGGCGAGTATCTATTATCTTCCTCCACACCTATTTTATGGTGCATATTGCCTTGGTGCTGCTGTTTGGTTACTATTCATATCTCTGTAGAACTCAGAGGAAATCGTAGAGAAGACATAGAGGAATACTGAAAATACACCATCCTGGTAATTGGCAAAGAGATTTCACGTTGTGTGCTCAAGTCAAAGAGTCATGTGCCACTCTGCCAAAACACAGCATAATTCATCCTTGCTAATTGGTAATATTTGGGCTGTGCCGCCATTCAGACTTCAAGTTTGAAGCTAAAATATAATAAAATCTTTACAGATCTCAAAACTTATGCTTCAGAAATTCAATCTGTGTTACTTGGAAAATGATGTTTACCAAAGACGTACCGAGCTATACCTGGAGAATGTAGATCAGTTAGGTGGATTTACTCATTAGGCTAAGATTGCTGAACCCGTCAATTACCCGAAAATATTCAGGTATGTTGAATTTCATTATGCCTGATCCTTTGTTCTCAAGCAATAGTGTTGAGTAGAGATGAGTGAGCATACTCGCTAAGGGCAATTACTCGATCGAGCATTGTCCTTAGCGAGTACCTGCCCGCTTGGAAGAAAAGGTTCGGCTGCTGGCGGCGGGTGGGGAGCGGCGGGGGAGAGATCTCTCTCTCCCTCTCTCCCCAGCGCTCCCCCCTGCTCACTGCTGCAACTCACCTCTCACCCGCGCCGGCAGCCGAACCTTTTCTTCCGAGCGGGGAGATACTCGCTAAGGACAATGCTCGACCGAGTAATTGTCCTTAGCGAGTATGCTCGCTCATCTCTAGTGTTGAGCAAACCGAAACAGTTGATCCTTGTTTTGGGTCACACTTTGACAAAAGCATAAACCCGGTTTGTTTAAGTCAAACCCATTAAAATGGCATCTGCCACATGGCAGAAAGGAGAAGGAGGAAGAATCACATGACCTCAGGGTAGCCCATAATGCCTTGCAGACAGTTCTTCTTCGTTTCCTTCTTCCTCTTCTTCTTTGCTTTAAAAAAAGCTCAACAATACTCAGAAACATTCCTAGGTCACCCAAGTATTATAAAGGATTTTATTGCTCTTAGACAATGTTATACACCAGTTGTAGTACTATTGGTGATGTTCTGCTTTGGTTTGAACTAACTTGGACTGAACTGAACTTTTTGCCGAAATTCGACAAACCGGATGAGCTGAATTTTTCAGAAGTTCGCTTATCACTGTCAAGGAGGATATGCCCACCAGAGAGGTCTGGCTATGTCTCACTCACCTGTCCCTGTTAAGGCCACAGTCCCGATCCAACCACGCATGTGTAGGAGGAGATCAGGGGGTATCCCTGTCTATGGAACAAACATTTGTCCTTCAGTTATTGAAGGTGTATGGGCACCTTAAAAGGGGTTTTGCAGTTAAAATAGTTTCTTTAGATTTCAGTAACGCTTCTGGACTACCTATTTACAAATGAGTACTGCATCGGTAAGATGCACTGTTTCGCCATTTTCAATATTAGTGATTAGAGTTGAGCGAACATGCTCGTTCAAGTATTAGAATACTCGATGGTTACTCAAGTGAGTACCACGCCGTGTTCGCCCCCCCCCCCCCCTACCCGTTTTGACCCCTCCCCGCATTACCACTTTGTACTGTGGCATTCCAGCTTGCGCACATCCACAGCAGTATGTGGCTGGCTGGCTGGGAGAGAGAGAGAGAGAGAGAGAGGAAAAAAAAGCTTGGCACCCGGCGGGTGAATTGCAAGAATGCTCGGGTTTTCAATTGACTTCAATGGGGTTCGTTACTCGAATAGAGCTCTCAAATATTACGAAAAGCTCGACTCGAATAACGAGGACCGAGCATTTTGGTGCTCGCTCATCTCTACTAGTGATGTGACACGGATCTCCATTATTTGACTTCAGTGCTGATGAAGTAGACAGGTCACTGGGAATTTTTTTTTTTAATACTGATTAAATCCCTTCCTCTCAATCTACACAGAACACTCCAAACCTTTTTTTTTGGTCACATGCTGCTGTGTCGTTCCAGCCACTAGGGTTGTGTTTAGCCTAGTGATGTAGGGTACATGTGCTTGTGACCACTGGCTACTAATGAACTTCGGATACTAACATTTTAATGTGACTGACAATGAAAACATCGGAGTAATGCATCTGACCAATGCAGCACCTATCTGTTAGTGAATAGTCTAAAGCTACGATTTAAAGCCAAAGAAATCATTTTTACCCTGAAAACCCTTTGAAAAGGGTATTTCAAGCTGCAGCAATTATCGTCTCTCCATTGGATAGGTGATAATAGATCAGTGTGGTCCAACCTCTGGGACCCTCATTAATCTCCAAAATGGGGGACGCAAACCCCATGCACTATGTTTGACAGATGCCAGGGACTGGAAGCCGTGGTGCATTGTTGTAGTTTGCAGCACCTGCTATATGCTTTGCTTAGTTCTTAGTAAGGGATGCATGATGCAAAGGCGAAAAAGCCAACCAAAAAAACAACACAACTGTGTAGAATTTTAATGATACACGTCGCGTAGATGTCAGTGTAACACAGTCATGTCTCTGAAGTCAGAACAGTTGTGTATGTATTGGAGACCTGATAGACATCCCATGCTTTTTCCATGGATTATAATATTCATGTAGACGGAAAACTACCAAAGACATAGAGTTGTTGCTTTAAGGTATCGGCCACTTTGGGCTACCTTGTTGATGGAGGAAGCGGAATCACACTGGTGGAACCCCACACAATCACTGAGCAACCGCGCAGCAGATTATTGTTTCCCCTGAAGCAATAGTCCAGGGAAATGAAACAGTTGAACTCTGTTTTTGGTCAAGCTTTACTAAAAGTGCAGTTCAGTGTGAACCCGAACCTTGGGAAGTTTGTCCCAGCCGAATCCACCAAAATGGTGTTTCTTCTTTATCTTCTCTCTTCTTTTTTCTTCCTCTTTCTATTACTTCTTCCCTCTCTCTATTACTTCTTTTTCCTCCTTATTACTTCTTCTCTTTTCATCTTCTTCTGCTCTACACCATTTTAAGGATATTGGTGAAGTTCTGATTTGGTCCGAACTAAAGCAGACTGAACCAAACTTTTTTGCCAAAATTCAGCAAACCAACCTACGTTTTCAAAAGTTTGCTCATCACTAGAGATGAGCGAGCACCAAAATGCTCGGGTGCTCGTTACTCGAGTCGAACTTCCCGCGATGCTCGAGGGTTCGTTTCGAGTAACGAACCCCATTGGAGTCAATGGGCGACCCGAGCATTTTTGTATATCGCCGATGCTCGCTAAGGTTTTCATGTGTGAAAATCTAGGCAATTCAAGAAAGTGATGGGAACGACACAGCAACGGATAGGGCAGGCGAGGGGCTACATGTTGGGCTGCATCTCAAGTTCACAGGTCCCACTATTAAGCCACAATAGCGGCAAGAGTGCCCCCCCCCCTCCCAACAATGTTTACTTCTGAAAAACCCTCATTAGCAATGCATACCTTAGCTAAGCACCACACTACCTCCAACAAAGCACAATCACTGCCTGCATGACACTCCGCTGCCACTTCTCCTGGGTTACATGCTGCCCAACCGCCCATTTCAGTAATAGTAGCAGTCAAGACAGGCCCCGGTAACATATCACTAGCAGCAGTATAGGGGGAGCACAGTATTAGTTCCATTTCAGTAGTAGTAGCAGTCAAGACAGGCCCCAGTAACATATCACTAGCAGCAGTATAGGGGGAGCACAGTTTAGGGGGATCATGTAACGGACACAGCAGAGCCAGGAAACAATTATGCGCAAGCCTGTAGTCAGACCTAGGTGCGTATGACTGCTACTGGAATTCACAAGGCAGAACCAGTCAAGTGGCCAAAGGCCAGTGGTAGGCCTTAAGTATTTTGCTTCAATTTCTTAAAATGGTGAGGTGAAAAACCAGACAGACACCGTATGCAGCGTATATATGTATACTCTTTCCCTCTGGCGGGATGACGGCGATCATTTAACGGACACAGCAGAGCCAGGAAACAATTATGCGCAAGCCTGCTGTAACGCTTAGCTGGGTAATAATGAGCGACTACTACCCCCAGCAGACACGCAGTAAACTGAAGACGGTCACAGGCAGCCCAAATATAGCATTTTTTTTCCAATTTTTGGGAAAAAGCCCACTGCCTATATAGCCTGTATATGGATTTCCTTGTTGGAGGATGACTGTGGTTATTGAAAGCACAGTGCAGCCAGAAAAAATTATGCGCAAGGCTGCAGTAACACCTAGCTGGGTAATAGTGAGCGACTACTACCCCCAGCAGACACGCAGTAAACTGAACACGGTCACAGGCAGCCCAAAGATTTTTTTTTCCAATCTTTTTGAAAAAGCCCACTGCCTATATAGCCAGTATATCTCTTTCTCCCCTGTACCACTGTCCCTGCCTCACCAGTACTGCCCCTATACTCAGTAAAATGACTGCAGACTGAGGACGCTATGGTTTGCACGCCCGATATACAAAAAAAAAAAAATGTGCCAGCCCCAGTTTATATACTCGGGTGTCACCTGATCTCCCCAGCCACTCACTGCAGGGGGGGTGGGATAGGGCTGGAACTTCACAGGAGGAAGTTGTAATGCCTTCCCTGTGTTTCTATTGGCCAGAAAATGGCGCAAACTTTTCTGCGAAGAAAATGAAAGTGACTCGAACACCGCGTGGTGCTCGTCTCGAGCAACAAGCATCTCGAGCACCCTAATGCTCGAACGAGCATCAAGCTCGAACGAGTACGCTCGCTCATCTCTACTCATCATTAAGGGCCACTCACCAATTACTGACCTTGCCATTCATGCACAGATGTCCACTAAGGCCATTGATTGGTGAGTGTGAGGCCAGTGATTGGTGAGTGGTCATGTTGGCGCTGAACAGCATGTGACCGCTGCCGTCACTTCCAGTATTGAAGCATTGTCAATGCAGCAGCCAGGGGTGTAATTGTAATGAGTGCAGAGGGTGCACCTCCAAGCCATCCTCGAAACAATGGATGATATACTATGGATGCATCACATCCTTCCTCTACCCATGTGTTCTTTGATTTGTGCCATCTTTCTGAAACCACCTGCCAGTTACAGTTGCACTATTGCACACTTAAAGGGACATTTCAAGACTTTAACTATGTAAATTCAAATTTATCCAGGAACATTATAACTTTTGATAATATTTACTGATGTTGTGCCAATCAAACCTCTGTCATGTGACCAGGCGCTAAAGCGATTTTCCCCTTCTGCTGACAATATGACCACCTCACAGAGGCTGTGAACTTCCGCTTCTGTCAGTTCTGAGTTGAATGTGCATCAGATGGGCGGATGAACAAGATTAGGAGCTGTTTGTCTCATGTTAATGCTCTGTGTAAAACTGTCTTGTCGCTATGTTATGCATATTACAGAGCTCTAGCGTGTGATGGGTTAATGCCTGGAGACTGTCTGTAAAGGTATCTACCCTGTCGCGGGGTATGAGAGAGGTTATAACTGTGCTTGAGAGTGCTTGAGAGTGGGAAAGGAGTTCAATGTCCTCAGGAGTGGTAGTCGGGAGGTCCAGCTGCATGGGGGCACCTTCAGCCCTCATGTAGTGAAGCATGGAAGAGGAGGAGAGGTTTCCCGTAGTGGATGTATTTGTGAGGAGAAGAGGAGTAAGTCCCACCTGAGAGAAGTGAGAGCAAGAGCCGTTGTTAGCAAGTGCTCATCAAGGCCTAGTTCAGAGGTACTATACAATTTATAATTTCCTACGCAGCCGTCTGAAGTCTGGATCACCGCGTAGAGGTACACGCTTTTGTCTGTCATGCACTGGTTGATCTGAAGACTGAGTCACCGTGTGGAGGTACTACTGTCAAGTCTGTTTATTGCCTGCACTGTCATCACTTCAAATTATGCCTTGTAATTTACCAGAGTTGTGTTGAATAAACTTATTCCAGGCCCTGACCATTCCCGGGGACCTGAGGTACTATTGAACTGTCTGTGGCTCATTTATTTCCCCTGCCGATGTCCATGCCGGGGGGTATTGGTACGGTGGCATCACCAGTGACAAATTCCTCAACTTCTGTTATCCTGTTTATTGGGCATCCCTATGCCGGGGGTGTCCGGAAGAGGCCCAGCGTTGCCCTGGCCTTGACTATGTGCGTCCTTCCAGGAGGGAGCCTGGTGAGTGCCACCTTGACAAGCCAGCACCTTACCCTCCCAGTTCCTGCCTTACCGAGTAGGTTCGCTCATCTCTAATGGCCATCTCAAACTGGAAGATTTATGTATAATTTATGCCAGAAGCTGGCGTAATTTATGCCAGCAATGTATGCCAGGTTGGATCTGGTGTATATTTTTATCTAGGTGCACAAAGGTACCGGGGATTCGCTGAATACATGAACTTCTTCAGTTTTCCACCTATTTTGTGATGGCTGATTCATACCAACAACGTGTAGTTGTGAAATTCTGTTTCCTTTTCCACTGCTCAAAGCATGCGTAAAAAAAGTCAAACTGAGCGAGATCGAGTGAATATGGAGGGTGAGGCAAAAAGTGTCATGGCATTTTTCATCAAAAATTGCCTATCACGCAAACAAGTGAGTGATTTTTCCATCAGAGTGGAACGTAAGAGGTTAAATCCCTTTTTGATATGCTTGCCTATACATGGGTAGAAGGACCTTCAGAGACACAAGATCACATAATTATGACATCACTAAGATCCTGAAAATCACTAGGACTAGCTCCGTGTGCTGGGACTGTGCATGGGGGCTTAACCCCGCCCCAAGCTGATGTCATGGTGGCCATCTTGCTGCATAGATTTGAGTGGTGTGTATGGCAGCAGCAGGGGCTGCTTAGCGGAGACATACTCCAGACTAGAATGTGGGCAGCAGCAGTGTGAGAGTTGCATGCAGGGCCGTGATAGACGTGACAGCAGCCAATACCAGATCCAGGGGCCAAAAAATTACATACCGCATGGAAGGAGAGGGAGTCTCCCTTCCCGCAGGGGACATGGTACCCAAAAAATATAACTACATGTGCGAAGAGCCTTGTCCTGCTGAAGTAATCCCCTTATGTGTAATGGACATGTTGGCAAGAGATGCTAAGGGAAGCAGATGACATGTATCCTTCTATGGTGCACTGATCCTGCATGCGTGGAGTACGGAGACTGCTCTACGGAGACTGCTCTACGGAGACTGCTCTACGGAGACTGCTCTACGGAGACTGCTCTATGGAGACTGCTGTACGGAGACTGTTCTACGGAGACTGGTCTACGGAGACTGATCTACGGAGACTGCTCTACGGAGACTGCTCTACGGAGACTGCCCTACGGAGACTGCTCTACGGAGACTGCTCTACGGAGACTGCTCTATGGAGACTGCTCTATGGAGACTGCTCTACGGAGACTGTTCTACGGAGACTGCTCTATGGAGACTGCTGTACGGAGACTGTTGTACGGAGACTGCTCTACGGAGACTGCTCTACGGAGACTGCTCTACGGAGACTGCTCTATGGAGACTGCTGTACGGAGACTGTTCTACGGAGACTGCTCTACGGAGACTGCTCTACGGAGACTGCTCTACGGAGACTGCTCTACGGAGACTGTTCTACAGAGACTGTTCTAGGAAGACTGTTCTACAGAGACTGTTCTACGGAGACTGCTGTACGAAGACTGTTCTACAGAGACTGCTCTACAGAGACTGTTCTACGGAGACTGCTCCATGGAAAATGTTCTACAGAGACTGTTGAATGGAGACTGGTCTATGGAGACTGTTCTACGGAGATTGCTCTATGGAGACTGTTCTACAGAGACTGTTCTACGGAGACTGCTCCACGGAGAATGTTCTACAGAGACTGTTCTACGGAGACTACTCCACGGAGACTGTTATATGGAGACTGGTCTATTCACAGAGGTGTAACTATAGAGGGTGCAGGGGATGCGGTTGCACCTTGGCCAAGGAGTCTTAGGGGGCCCATAAGGCCTCTCTTCTCCATATAGGGAGCCCAGTACTATGAATAAAGCATTATAGTTGGGGTCCCTGTTACAGGTTTTGCATTGGGGCCCAGAAGCTACAAGTTATGTCTCTGTGCAGCATGGTTTAGGTATGGGTACAGGTACAGATACAGATAGAGGGGGGGCCCAGCTCACGTTTTGCATCAGGGCCCCTGAGCCTTTAGTTATGCCCCTGTCTATGGAGACTGTTCTACAGACAATGCAAGTACTGAACATACATGATTGGTGCCCTATTCATTTCAATGGGACTGACGGAAACACCCGAGCGCTTGCTGCTCGGTGATCCCAATTGAAACTAAAAGTTGCATGACCAGCGCTCTATTCAGTCTCCTCTTCACTGCTGGGGGTGTAGTAAGCATACAGTGAAGAGAATAGGGAACACAGAACCCCCATCCTCAAAATTAGTGGGGCTTACAACAGTGAGACCTCCACCGATCAATAACTTATCCCCTATGCTGTGGTTAAGGGATCGCGTGTCATTTTGGTAGAGCCCCTTTAAATAATCCCTAGTGCAGTGAAATGAGTATTCCGTTTCTTGTCATTTTACAGAGCTGTTGTCCTCCTGCACTTTGGCAAATTAATTGACTCTTTGACTCCTGTCTCCTCCGGTAATGACAGTAATAACGCAGTTACGTAATCTCCGGTATGTGATGGAAATTGCTGTATTGTGAAAGTCCCACTAATCACCACCAGGGGGAGATAGCATGTTAGATCTGCGGTGCTCACGCAAGGGTACTTTAAATTCCGTGGTGTTGCGGCCCTCCGTGTACTATTGTTATTTTGTAATGTTTATCCTTAGAGAATATTAGTGAAAGCAATTCTGCGCTTATGAGAAATTGGTCGGCTTTTAAAATAAATAAAACCCCTCCCATCCTCGGGGAACACAATCATCAGATGATTAAATGAAAAGTACATAAAGAAAAGTGCAGTGATGAGCTGCAGGCATTATACTCACGAGGCGCCACGGAGAGTGACAGCTTTTGTCACATCGCGCCGATGTTCTGCACGTTCTTGTCAGAAACTATCATTCCGGCTATGCGAGGAGGTAGCGTGATCAGACAGATCCTTCTGTAGTGCGGAGGCATCGCCTCGTGAGGCGGAATCACACCAGATCATCGCGCAAATAGAAAATCGCCACAATTTAATGGCGCCCGCTGTGGCTGGACGCTTCTTAGGCTTCATATACTTTATCATTCTCAAAATTGGATGCTTTTCGTATTATTAATCAACCTGGCGTCATGATGCAAGTTGGGGACAAAAAAGTGGCAAATGATAAATGTAAGGTTCTACACATGGGCACCATTACATACTAAATGGGAAACCACTGGGGAACGCTGACATGGAAGAGGACTTGGGGATTTAGTTACCTGTAAGATTAAGTGGAGCAACCAGTGTCAGGCAGCTGCTGCCAAGGCAGACAGGATCATGGGGGCATCAGAAGAGGTCTAGGGGCACAGGATGAGAACATTGTCCTTCCTCTTTACAAGTCACTGGCCAGATCACACATGGAATATTGTGGACAGTTTTGGGCACCGGAACTCAAGAAGGACATATCGGAGCTTGAGTGGGTACAAGGGTGGGCAACTAAAGTAATAGAGTGGGCGGACTACAATACCCAGAGAGGTTATCAAAATTGGGATTATTTAGTTTAGAAAAAAGACATCTGAGGGGCGACCTAATAACTATGTATAAATATATCAGGGGACAATACAGAGACCTGTCCCATCATCTATTTATACCCAGGACTGTGGCTGTAACAAGGGGGCGCCCTCTCTGTCTAGAGAAAAGAAGGTTTCTACACCAACATAGAAGGGGGTTCTTTACTGTAAGGGCAGTGAGACTTAGGGGCCCTGTTACAGGTTATACAACTAGATTACTGGAGATGGGTCCCACAGTGTAATAATATTACAGGTTATATCAGTAGATCACTGGAGATGGGGCCCGGGGTGTAATAATATTACAAGCTATATCATTAGATTACTAGAGATGGGGCCCGGAGTGTAATAATATTACAGGTTATATCACTGGATTACTGGACATGGGGCCCATATTGTTTTACAGATGATATTCCATTACTGAAGATGGGACCCAGAGTGTAATAATATTACAGGTTATATCACTAGATTACTGGAGATGGGGCCCAGAGTGTAATAATATTACAGGTCATATCAATAGATTACTGGGGATGGGGCCCGGAGTGTAATAATATTACAGGTTATATCACTAGATAACTGGTGATGGGGCCCAGTGTGTAATAATATTACAGGTTATATCACTAGATTACTGGAAATGGGGCCTGGAGTGTAATAATATTTCAAGTTATTTTCCAATATTGGAGATAAGGCCCGGAGTGTAATAATATTACAAGTTATATCACTAGATTACTGGAGATGGGGCCCGGAGTGTAATAATATTACAGGTTATATCACTAGATTACTGGAGATGGGGCCCGGAGTGTAATAATATTACAGGTCATATCACTAGATTACTGGAGATGGGGCCCGGAGTGTAATAGTATTACAGGTTATATCACTGGATTACTGGAGATGGGGCCCAGAGTGTAATAATATTACAGGTTATATCACTAGATTACTCGAGATGGGGCCCAGTGTGTAATAATATTTCAGGTTATTTTTCAATATTGGAGTTGGGGCCGGAGTGTAATAATATTACAGGTTACACCACTAGATTACTGGGGGTGGGACCTGGAATATAGTATTACTGGTTATATGACTTGATTACTGCATATGGGGCTTGGAGTGTAATAATATTATAGGTTATATCACTGGATTACTCAAGATGGGGTCCAGAGTATAATAATATTACAGGTTATATGACTGGATTACTGGACATGGGGCCCATATTATATTACAGGTGATATTTCATTACTGGAGATGGGGCTCGGAGTGTAATAATATTACAGTTCATATCACTAGATTCCTGGAGATGGGGCCCGGTGTGTAATAACATTACAGGTTATAATACTGATTACTGGAGATTGGGTTGGAATATTATAATATTACAGGTTATATTACTAGATTACTGGAGATGGGGCCCGGAGTCTAACAATATTACAGGTTATACCACTAGATTACTGGGGATGGGACCCGGTGTGTAATAATATTACAGGTTATATCACTAGATTACTGGAGATGGGGCCTGGAGTGTAATAATATTACAGGTTATATCACTAGATTACTGGAGATGGGGCCCGGAGTGTAATAATATTACAGGTCATATCACTAGATTATAGGAGATGAGGCCCGGATTGTAATAATATTACAGGTTATATCACTGATTACTGGAGATGGGGCCCGGAGTCTAACAATATTACAGGTTATACCACTAGATTACTGGGGATGGGACCCGGTGTGTAATAATATTACAGGTTATATCACTAGATTACTGGAGATGGGGCCTGGAGTGTAATAATATTACAGGTTATATCACTAGATTACTGGAGATGGGGCCCGGAGTGTAATAATATTACAGGTCATATCACTAGATTATAGGAGATGAGGCCCGGATTGTAATAATATTACAGGTTGTATCACTAGATTACTGGAGATGGGGCCCGGAGTGTAATATTGCAGGTTATATCACTAGATTACTCGAGATGGGGCCCAGTGTGTAATAATATTTCAGGTTATATTCTAATACTGGAGATGGGGCCCCGAGTGTAATACTATTACAGGTTATACCACTAAATTACTGGAGATGGGGCCCGGAGTGTAATAATATTACAGGTTATACTACAAGATTACTGGGGATTGGACCCGGAGTATAGTATTACAGGTTATATGACTTGATTACTGGAGATGGCGCTTGGAGTGTAATAGTATCACAGGTTATATCACTGGATTACTCGAGATGGGGCCCGCAGTGTAATAATATTACAGGTCAGGGCCGTACCTAAAGGCTAAGGGGCCCAGGTGCAAAGGTTTAGCTGGGCCCCCCCCCCCCCTCCATCTGTACCCGTACCTATACCTAAACCGTGCTAATTTACAAACATGATGCAGCCCCTTGGTGTAAGCCTTCTCATTATGACTCCTTTCCTTGACTACGTAAAAACCTGTTGGTAATGTCTTAGGCTGCTTTCACAGGGCCGCAAAAATTGCGCAAGATTTGCGTGTTGCAAGACGTACAAATTGCACATGAATATGACCCCATTCTTTTGAATACGGTCATACACAGGAGCGATGTTTTTTTGTTGTTTGTTTTTTCTCTGCATCGCACGAGAATATGATGATGTGATGCGAGCTGGTTATAACACAACAACCCCTCACATCCATGGGCACGGCACACGTTGGCGAGTGTGATATGGGGCATAGTATCACGGACCGATATCAGACTCACTCGTGTGAAATTAGCCTAAGGCCGGCTGCACACGGCTGGATCTGCATTCTGGAATATGGAGCGGGCATCCGCCTGCAGATTCCGCAGCATGTACCGCCCATAGCATGCTATGGTAAAGCGTTTTTTCCTCTACACGAGCGGAAAGTAATTGTGGTTTTCCGCTCACAGAGGAAAAATCACGGCATGCTGTATTTTAGTGCAGATTCTTCCCGGGCGGCCTCCGTTGAACTCAATGCAAGCCGTGCGGCCCGCTGCCCTGACATTGCGGAAAAGTCGCAGGCACCGCGTCATCTCCTAGCAACGGCGCTGGAAAGTCAGTGATTAAAAGAAAGAAAAAAACTACTGTATACCAGCTGCAGATATATAATTATATACAGGAGATACACAGGTTACACCAGCATCGGACATATCACTATACACTGGATGCATATCCCCCTGTATCCCTGTACATAGTGGTATGTCCCATGCTGGTATAACCTGTGTATCTCCTGTATATAATTATATATATACAGGAGAGGTATAACTTATACCAGCTGCACATATATAATTATATACAGGAGATACCCAGGTTACACCAGCATGGGACATATCACTATACACTGGATGTATATCCCCCTGTATATAGTGGTATGTCCCATGATGGTGTAACCTGTGTATCTCCTGTATATAATTATATATGTACAGCTGGTATAACTTATACCAGCCATACATATATAATTACAATTCCTTCTCTACTCACCTCGGCAGCAGTCTCTGGGCAGCCTGTAATGGAAAGTCCCCCGTCTTTTGATCACATGACCAGGCTGATCACATGACCAGAGACTGGTCATGTTATCTGCAGCCACAGGTCCTCTCCCAGGTCCTGTGCATCCAGAGCTCCGGAGGGGAGTAGAGCCGCACCAGCCCCTCCCCCTGGTAATCGCTGGTCGGCAGAGACTGATAGACTGCAGCTGTGACCATTCACAGCTGCAGCCTATCAGTGGGAGGGCCGTGCCGCGGGAGTCTGCAGCCTGTAATTGGCTGCCGACTCCAGTTGTAACAGCCCTCCCCTCTGCTCTTGCCCACCTGCGGCGCTGCCTCCCGTCTCTCTCCTCTCCACTCCCTCCTCCCCTCTAAGCCATCATGCGGCCGATGGCGCCGGTCCCCTGGGCCCCCTCAGCTCAAGGGTCGCGGTTGCGACCCCTGCTCCCCCCCACCGTACGCCAGTGTTACAGGTTATATCACTAGATTGCTGGAGATGGGGTCCAGAGTGTAATAATATTACAGGTCATATTACTAGATTACTGGAGATGGGGCCAGGAGTGTAATAATATTACAGGTCATATCACTAAATTGCTGGAGTTGGGACCAGAGTGTAATGATATTACAGGTTATATCACTAGATTACTGGAGATGGGGCCCGGAGTGTAATAATATTACAGGTTATATCACTAAATTGCTGGAGTTGGGACCAGAGTGTAATAATATTACAGGTTATATCACTAAATTGCTGGAGTTGGGACCAGAGTGTAATGATATTACAGGTTATATCACTAGATTACTGCAGATGGGGGCCGGAGTGTAATAATATTACAGGTTATATCACTAGATTACTGGAGATGGGGCCAGCAGTGTAATAATATTACAGATTATAATACTAGATTACTGGAGATGGGGCCAGGGTGTAATAATATTACAGGTTATATCACTAAATTGCTGGAGTTGGGGCCAGAGTGTAATGATATTACAGGTTATATCACTAGATTACTGGAGATGGGGCCCGCAGTGTAATAATATTACAGGTTATATCACTAGATTACTGGAGATGGGGCCAGGGTGTAATAATATTACAGGTTATATCACTAGATTAACGGAGATTGGGACCGGAGTTTAATAATATTACAGGTTATATCACTAGATTACTGGAGATTGGGTTGAAATATTATAATTAGAGATGAGCGAACGTACTCGTCCGAGCTTGATACTCGTTCGAGTATTAGCGTGTTCGAGATGCTCGTTACTCGTAACAAGTACCACGCGATGTTCGGGTTACTTTCACTTTCCTCTCTGAGACGTTAGCGCGCTTTTCTGGCCAATTGAAAGACAGGGAAGGCATTACAACTTCCCCCTGTGACGTTCAAGCCCTATACCACCCCCCTGCTGTGAGTGGCTGGGGAGATCAGGTGTCACCCGAGTATATAAATCGGCCCCTCCCGCGGCTCGCCTTAGATGAGTTGTGAGATAGCTGAGGGACAGTGGTATCGTGTTGGAGCTGCTATAGGGAGAGTGTTAGGAGTTAGTGTAGGCTTCAAGAACCCCAACGGTCCTTCTTAGGGCCACATCTAACCGTGTGCAGTACTGTGGAGGCTGCTTTTAGCAGTGTTGCACATTTTTTTTTTTTTGGGTATATCGGCCGTGCAGAGCATTGCGCCCTGCAGTAATACTCCAGGGACAGAATTGTGTAGGCAGGGCCAGAAGACATATATTATAGATTGAATATACGCATGGGTCCTTTGGAAAAAAATCTTGAAAAAAAATCTATTTGGGCTGCCTGTCACTCTGCTCAGTGTTCTGGGTCTGTGTCTGCTGGGTGTAGTAGTTCTACAGATAAATACGCAGCCAGCTAAGTGTTACAGCAGGCTTGCGCCAAATTATTTCCTGGCTCTGAAATCACCGCTCTGTTGCAGTTAATAACAGTGCAACACTGCAGTTCCGCCACACAGTCCAGGGACAGAATTGTGTAGGCAGGGACAGAAGACATATATAGATTGAATATACGCATGGGTCCTTTGGAAAAAAATATTGGGCAAAAAATCTATTTGGCCTGCCTGTCACTGTGCTCAGTGTTCTGGGTCCGTGTGTGCTGGGGGTAGTAGTTCTCCAAATAAATACGCAGCCAGCTAAGTGTTACAGCAAGCTTGCGCCAAATTATTTCCTGGGGTTCCGTAAACTAAGTCAGCCTCCAACCACAGGCCAATAAGCGGCACATTTAATTACAGCGTTCTGTTTCTGCACTACTGCTAATACATCATGCTGAGGGGTAGGGGTAGGCCTGTAGGACGTGGACGCGGGCGAGGACGCGGAGGCCCAAGTCAGGGTGTGGGCACAGGCCGAGCCAGTGCGGTGGCCAGGGGTAGAGGCAGGGCCAGACCGAATAATCCACCAACTGGTTCCCAAAGCGCCCCCTCGCGCCATGCCACCCTGCAGAGGTCAAGGTGCTCTACGGTGTGGCAGTTTTTCACAGAGACGCCTGACGACCGACGAACAGTGGTGTGCAACCTTTGTCGCGCCAAGATCAGCTGGGGAGGCACCACCAGCATGCGCAGGCATATGATGGCCAAGCACCCCACAAGGTGGGACGATGCCTGTTCACCGCCTCCGGTTTGCACCACTGCCTCTCCCCCTGTGCCCCAACCTGCCACTGAGATCCAACCCCCCTCTGAGGACACAGGCACTACCGTCTCCTGGTCTGCATCCACACCCTCACCTCCGCTGTCCTCGGCCCCATCCAGCAATATCTCTCAGCGTAGCGTCCAGATGTCGCTAGCGCCGCAGTTTGAGCGCGAGCGCAAGTACGCCGCCACGCACCCGCACGCTCAAGCGTTAAACGTGCACATTGCAAAATTTATCAGCCTAGAGATGCTGCCGTATAGGCTTGTGGAAACGAAGGCTTTCAAAAGCATGATGGCGGCGGCGGCCCCGCGCTACTCGGTTCCCAGTCGCCACTACTTTTCCCGATGTGCCGTCCCAGCCCTGCATGACCACGTCTCCCGCAACATTGTACGCGCCCTCACCAACGCGGTTACTGCCAAGGTCCACTTAACAACAGACACGTGGACAAGCACAGGCGGGCAGGGCCACTATATCTCCCTGATGGCACATTGGGTGAATTTAGTGGAGGCTGGGACAGAGTCAGAGCCTGGGACTGCTCACGTCCTACCTACCCCCCGAATTGCGTGCCCCAGCTCGGTGGTGGTATCTGCGGGGGTGTATGCTTCCTCCACTAAACCCTCCTCCTCCTACGTAACCTCTGTCTCGCAATCAAGATGTGTCAGCAGCAGCAGCACGTCGCCAGCAGTCGGTGTCACGCGGCGTGGCAGCACAGCGGTGGGCAAGCGTCAGCAGGCCGTGCTGAAACTACTCAGCTTAGGAGAGAAGAGGCCCACGGCCCACGAACTGCTGCAGGGTCTGACAGAGCAGACCGACCGCTGGCTTGCGCCACTGAGCCTCCAACCGGGCATGGTCGTGTGTGACAACGGCCGTAACCTGGTGGCGGCTCTGCAGCTCGGCAGCCTCACGCACGTGCCATGCCTGACCCATGTCTTTAATTTGGTGGTTCAGCGCTTTCTGAAAAGCTACCCCCACTTGTCATACCTGCTCGGAAAGGTGTGCCAGCTCTGCGCACATTTCCGCAAATCCCACACGCACGCTGCCACCCTGCGGACCCTGCAACATCGGTTTAATCTGCCAGTGCACCGACTGCTGTGCGACGTGCCCACACAGCGGAACTCTACGCTCCACATGTTGGCCAGACTCTATGAGCAGCGTAGAGCTATAGTGGAATACTAACTCCAACTTGCGCGGCGCAGTGGGAGTCAGCCTCCTCAATTATTTACAGAAGAGTGGGCCTGGTTGGCAGCCATCTGCCAGGTCCTTGGAAAATTTGAGGAGTGTACCCAGATGGTGAGCGGGGATGCTGCAATCATTAGCGTCACCATTCCTCTGCTATGCCTCTTGAGAAGTTCCCTGCAAAGCATAAAGGCAGACGCTTTGGAATCAGAAACGGAGGCCGGGGGAAGACAGTATGTCGCTGGATAGTCAGAGCAACTCCATGTCTATATCTCAGGGCGTTGAGGAGGAGGGGGAGGAGCATGAGGAGGAGGGGGAAGAGACAGCTTGGCCGACTGCTGAGGGGACAGATGCTGCTTGCCTGTCATCCTTTCAGCGTGTATGGCCAGAGGAGGAGGAGGAGGGGGAGGAGCATGAGGAGGAGGGGGAAGAGACAGCTTGGCCCACTGCTGAGGGTACAGATGCAGCTTGCCTGTCATCCTTTCAGCGTGTATGGCCAGAGGAGGAGGAGGAGGAGGAGGATCCTGAAAGTGATCTTCCGAGTGAGGACAGCCATGTGTTGCGTACAGGTACCCTGGCACACATGGCTGACTTCATGTTAGGATGCCTTTCTCGTGACCCTCGCGTTACACGCATTCTGGCCACTACGGATTACTGGGTGTACACACTGCTCGATCCACGGTATAAGGAGAGCCTTTGCACTCTCATTCCCGAAGAGGAAAGGGGTTCGAGAATGATGCTATACCACAGGGCGCTGGTGGACAAACTGATGGTAAACTTCCCATCCGACAGCGCTAGTGGCCGAAGGCACATTTCCGCGGCCCAGGTAGCAGGGGAGGCGCAGAGATCAGGCAGCATGTACAGCGCAGGCAGGGGAACACTCTCTAAGGCCTTTGACAGCTTTATGGCTCCCCAGCAAGACTGTGTCACCGCTCCCCAGTCAAGGCTGAGTCGGCGGGAGCACTGTAAAAGGATGGTGAGGGAGTACGTAGCCGATTGCACGACCGTCCTCGGTGACGCCTCTGCCCCCTACAACTACTGGGTGTTGAAGCTGGACACGTGGCCTGAACTCGCGCTGTATGCCCTGGAGGTGCTTGCTTGACCTGCGGCTAGCGTCTTGTCGGAGAGTGTGTTTAGTGCGGCTGGGGGAATCATCACAGATAAGCGTACCCGCCTGTCAACCGACAGTGCCGACAGGCTTACACTCATCAAGATGAACAAAGCCTGGATTTCCCCAGACTTCTCTTCTCCACCAGCGGACAGCAGCGATACCTAAGCAATACGTAGGCTGCACCCGCGGATGGAAGCATCGTTCTCTATCACCATGCAAAACGTGGACCTTTTAGCTTCATCAATCTGTGTATAATATTCCTCCTCCTCCTCCTGCTCCTCCTCCTGAAACCTCACATAATCACGCCGAGCGGGCAATTTTTCTTAGGCCCACAAGGCTCACTCATATAATTTTTGTAAACAATTTTTATACGTTTCAATGCTCATTAAAGCGTTGAAACTTTCACCTGAACCAATTTTTATTTTAACTGGGCTGCCTCCAGGCCTAGTTACCAATTAAGCCACATTAACCAAAGCGATTAATGGGTTTCACCTGCCCTCTTGGTTGGGCATGGGCAATTTTTCAGAGGTACATTAGTACTGTTGGTACACCAATTTTTGTGGGCCCTCGCCTACAGTGTAATCCAATTAATTTTTAGCCCACCTGCATTAAAGCTGACGTTACCTCAGCGGTGTTGGGCACTGCAATGGGATACATTTATGTACAGCCGGTGGGTTCCAGGGAGCCACCCATGCTGTCGGTCCACACGGAGTTGTAACTGCATGTGTCCACTTCTAAAGAACCCCAGTCTGACTGGGGCATGCAGTGTGGGCCGAAGCCCACCTGCATTAAGTACAACATTACTACCTCAGCTGTGTTGGGCAATGCAATGGGATATTTGTATGTACCGCCGGTAGGTTCCAGGGAGCCACCCATGCTGTGGGTGCACACGGAATTCCCATTGCGGAGTTGTACCTGCCTGTGACTATATATAAAACAACGCTGTCTGACTGGGGCATGCAGACACCTTGACAGAATGAATAGTGTGTGGCACATAGGTTCCCCATTGCTATGCCCACGTGTGCAGCTCCAGATGGAGGTGGCACAGGATTGGATTTCTCATTGCTTCTGTACAGCATTGTGGGCTATCGCCCCGCCACTTTTAAAGAGGGTCGCTGCCTAGCCGTGCCAACCCTCTGCAGTGTGTGCCTGCTTTTCCTGTGGCAGACGCACTTATAAATAGACATGAGGGTGGCGTGGCATGAGGGCAGCTGAAGCCTGGGCAGGGACAGTTTGGTGTGCGCTGTGGACACTGGGTCGTGGGTGGGGGGGTGAGGGTAGGGTTTGGTGAGCATGTAACCCAGGAGAAGTGGCAGCGGAGTGTCATGCAGGCAGTGATTGTGCTTTGTTGGAGGTAGTGTGGTGCTTAGCTAAGGTATGCCATGCTAATGAGGGCTTTTCAGATGTAAAAGTTGTTGGGGGGGGGGTGCCCACTCTTGCCGCTATTGTGGCTTAATAGTGGGACCTGTGAACTTGAGATGCAGCCCAACATGTAGCCCCTCACCTGCCCTATCCGTTGCTGTGTCATTCCCATCACTTTCTTGAATTGCCCCGATTTTCACACATGGAAACCTTAGCGAGCATCGGCGAAATACAAAAATGCTCGGGTCGCCCATTGACTTCAATGGGGTTCGTTACTCGAAACGAACCCTCGAGCATCGCGGAAAATTCGTCTCAAGTAACGAGCACCCGAGCATTTTGGTGCTCGCTCATCTCTAATTATAATATTATAGATTATAATACTAGATTACTGGAGATTGGGCCAGCAGTGTAATATTACAGGTTATATATAACTAGATCACTGGAGATGGGGCCCGGAGTGTAATCATATTACAGGTGATATCACTTGATTACTAGAGATGGGGGCCAAAATGTAATAATATTACAGGTGATATCACTAGATTACTAGAGATGTGGGCCAGAGCGTAATAATATTACAGGTTATATCACTAGATTGCTGGAGATGGGGGCCAGAGTGTAATAATATTACAGGTTATATCACTAGATTACTAGAGATGGGGCTCAGAGTGTAATAACATTACAGGTTATATCAGTAGATTACTGGAGATGGGGCCCGGAGTGTAATAATATTACAGGTGATATCACTAAAATAGTGGAGTTGGGGGCCAGAGTGTAATAGTATTGCAGGTGATATCACTAGATTACTGGAGATGGGGCCAGCAGTGTAATATTACAGGTTATATCACTAGATTACTGGAGTTGGGGCCAGAGTGTAATGATATTACAGGTTATATCACTGATTACTGGAGATGGGGCCCGGAGTGTAATAATATTACAGGTTATATTACTAGATTACTGGAGATGGGGCCTGGAGTGTAATAGTATTACAGGTCATATCACTAAATTACTGGAGAGGGGGCCCAGAGTATAATAATATTACAGGTTATATCACCAGATTACTGCATATGGCGCTTGGAGTGTAATAATATTACAGGTTATATCACTGGATGACTTGAGATGGGGCCCAGAGTATAATATTATTACAGGTTATATCACTGGATTACTGGACATGGGGCCCATATTATGTTACAGGTGATATTTCATTACTGGAGATGGGGCCCGGTGTGTAATAACATTACAGGTTATATCACTGATTACTGGAGATTGGGTTGGAATATTATAATATTACAGATCATATCACTAGATTACTGGAGATGGGGCCCGGAGTCTAACAATATTACAGGTTATACCACTAGATTACTGGGGATGGGACCCGGAGTGTAATAATATTACAGGTTATATCACTAGATTACTGGAGATGGGGCCTGGAGTTTTATAGTATTACAGGTTATATCACTAGATTACTGGAGATGGGGCCCGGAGTGTAATTTAATTATAGGTCATATCACTAGATTAACGGAGATGGGGACCGGAGTTTAATAATATTACAGGTTATTAGAGATGAGCGAATGAACTCGTCCGAGCTTGATATTCGTTCGAGTATTAGCGTGTTCGAGATGCTCGTTACTCGTAACGAGTACCACGCGATGTTCGGGTTACTTTCACTTTCATCTCTGAGACGATAGCGCGCTTTTCTGGCCAATACAAAGACAGGGAAGGCATTACAACTTCCCCCTGCGACGTTCAAGCCCTATACCACCCCCCTGCAGTGAGTGGCTGGCGAGATTAGGTGTCACCTGAGTATATAAATCGGCCCCTCCCGCGGCTCGCCACAGATGCATTCTGACATAGAGGAGGGAAAGTGCTGCTGGTGCCGGAGCTGCTATAGGGAGAGTGTTAGGAGTGATTTTAGGCTTCAAGAACCCCAACGGTCCTTCTTAGGGTCACATCTGACCGTGTGCAGTACTGTGGAGGCTGCTTTTTGCAGTGTTGCACTTTTTTTTTGTTGGTATATCGGGCGTGCAGAGCATTGCACCCTGCAGTAATACTCCAGGGCCAGAAGTGGTGGTTAGGCAGGGACAGAAGACATATTGATTGAATATAGGCAGTGGGCCTTTGCAAAAACATTTGGGGAAAAAAATCTATTTGGGCTGCCTGTGACTGTCCTCAGTGTTCTGGGTCGCTGCTGGGTGTAGTAGTCCTCCAAATTCATACGCAGCCAGCTAAGTGTTACAGCAGGCTTGCGCAAAATTATTTCCTGGCTCTGTCTGGGCTGTTAAATCACCGCTGTATTGCAGTCCACAGTACAACACTCTGCAGTTCTGTGACATACCCCAGGGCCAGAAGCGCTTAGGCAGGGACAGAAGACATATTGATTGAATATAAGCAGTGGGCCTTTGCAAAAACATTTTGGGAAAAAAATCTATTTGGGCTGCCTGTCACTGTCCTCAGTGTTCTGGGTCTGTGCTGGGTGTATTAGTCCTCCTAATTCATACGCAGCCAGCTAAGTGTTACAGCAGGCTTGCGCAAAATTATTTCCTGGGGTTCCATAACCGAAGTCAGCCTCCAACCACAGGCCAATAAGCGGCACATTTACTTACAGCGTTCTGTTTCTGCACTACTGGTAATACACCATGCTGAGGGGTAGGGGTAGGCCTATAGGACGTGGACGCGGGCGAGGACGCAGAGGCCCAAGTCAGGGTGTGGGCACAGGCCGAGCCAGTGCGGTGGCCAGGGGTAGCGGCAGGGCCAGACCGAATAATCGACCAACTGTTTCCCAAAGCGCCCCCTCGCGCCATGCCACCCTGCAGAGGTCAAGGTGCTCAACGGTGTGGCAGTTTTTCACAGAGACGCCTGACGACCGACGAACAGTGGTGTGCAACCTTTGTCGCGCCAAGATCAGCCGGGGAGCCACCACCACCAGCATGCGCAGGCATATGATGGCCAAGCACCCCACAAGGTGGGATGAAGGCCGTTCACCACTTCTGGTTTGCACCACTGCCTCTCCCCCTGTGCCCCAACCTGCCACTGAGATCCAACCCCCCCTCTGAGGACACAGGCACTACCGTCTCCTGGCCTGCACCCATACCCTCACCTCCGCTGTCCTCGGCCCCATCCAGCAATGTCTCTCAGCGCAGCGTCCAGACGTCGCTAGCGCCACTGTTTGAGCGCGAGCGCAAGTACGCCACCACGCACCCGCACGTTTAAGCGTTAAATGTGCACATAGCCAAATTGATCAGCCTGGAGATGCTGCCGTATAGGCTTGTGGAAACGGAGGCTTTCAAAAGCATGATGGCGGCGGCGGCCCTGCGCTACTCGGTTCCCAGTCGCCACTACTTTTCCCGATGTGCCGTCCCAGCCCTGCACGACCACATCTCCCGCAACATTGTACGCGCCCTCACCAACGCGGTTACTACCAAGGTCCACTTAACAACAGACACGTGGACAAGCACAGGCGGGCAGGGCCACTATATCTCCCTGACGGCACATTGGGTGAATTTAGTGGAGGCTGGGACAGAGTCAGAGCCTGGGACCGCTCACGTCCTACCCACCCCCCGAATTGCGTGCCCCAGCTCGGTGGTGGTATCTGCGGTGGTGTATGCTTCCTCCACTAAAGCACCCTCCTCCTCCTCCTCCTCCTCCTCTGTCTCGCAATCAAGATGTGTCAGCAGCAGCAGCACGTCGCCAGCAGTCGGTGTCGCGCGGCATGGCAGCACAGCGGTAGGCAAGCGTCAGCAGGCCGTGCTGAAACTACTCAGCTTAGGAGAGAAGAGGCAGACGGCCCACGAACTGCTGCAGGGTCTGACAGAGCAGACCGACCGCTGGCTTGCGCCGCTGAGCCTCCAACCGGGCATGGTCATGTGTGACAACGGCCGTAACCTGGTGGCGGCTCTGCAGCTTGGCAGCCTCACGCACGTGCCATGCCTGACCCATGTCTTTAATTTGGTGGTTCAGTGCTTTCTGAAAAGCTACCCACACTTGTCATACCTGCTCGGAAAGGTGCGCTGGGTCAGCGCACATTTCCGCAACTCCAAGACGGACGCTGCCACCCTGCGGACCCTGCAACATCGGTTTCATCTGCCAGTGCACCAATTGCTGTGCGACGTGCCCACACGGTGGAACTCTACGGTCCACATGTTGGCCAGACTCTATGAGCAGCGTAGAGCTATTGCAGAATACCAACTCCAACATGGGCGGCGTAGTGGGAGTCAGCCTCCTCAATTATTTACAGAAGAGTGGGCCTGGTTGGCAGCCATCTGCCAGGTCCTTGGAAATTTTGAGGAGTCTACCCAGATGGTGAGCGGGGATGCTGCAATCATTAGCGTCACCATTCCTCTGCTATGCATCTTGAGAAGTTCCCTGCAAAGCATAAAGGCAGACGCTTTGCGCTCGAAAACGGAGGCGGGGGAAGACAGTATGTCGCTGGATAGTCAGAGCACCCTCATGTCTATATCTCAGCGCATTGAGGAGGAGGAGGAGGGGGAGGAGCATGAGTAGAAGGGGGAAGAGACAGCTTGGCCCGCTGCTGACGGTACACCGGCTGATTGCCTGTCATCCTTTCAGCGTGTATGGCCAGAGGAGGAGGAGGAGGAGGAGGATCCTGCAAGTGATTTGCCTAGTGAAGACAGCCATGTGTTGCGTACAGGTACCCTGGCACACATGGCTGACTTCATGTTAGGATGCCTTTCTCGTGACCCTCGCGTTACACGCATTCTGGCCACTACGGAATACTGGGTGTACACACTGCTCGACCCACGGTATAAGGAGAACCTTTCCACTCTCATTACCAAAGAGGAAAGGGGTTCGAGAATGATGCTATACCACAGGGCGCTGGTGGACAAACTGATGGTAAACTTCCCACCAGACAGCGCTAGTGGCAGAAGGCGCAGTTCCGAGGGCCAGGTAGCAGGGGAGGCGTAGAGATCAGGCAGCATGTACAGCACAGGCAGGGGACCATTCTCCAAGGCCTTTGCCAGCTTTCTGGCTCCCCAGCAAGACTGTGTCACCGCTCCCCAGTCAAGGCTGAGTTGGCGGGAGCACTGTAAAAGGATGGTGAGGGAGTATGTAGCCGATCGCACGACCGTCCTCGGTGACGCCTCTGCCCCCTACAACTACTGGGTGTCGAAGCTGGACATGTGGCCTGAACTCGCGCTGTATGCCCTGGAGGTGCTTGCTTGTCCTGCAGCTAGCGTCCTGTCAGAGAGTGTGTTTAGTGTGGCTGGGGGAATCATCACGGATAAGTGTACCCGCCTGTCAACCGACAGGGCCGACAGGCTTACACTCATCAAGATGAGCAAAGGCTGGATTTCCCCAGACTTCTTTTCTTCACCAGCGGACAGCAGCGATACCTAAGCAATACGTAGGCTGCACCCGCGAATGGAAGCATCGTTCTCTATCACCATCAAAAACGGGGTCCTTTTTGCTTCATCAATCTGTGTATAATATTCCTCCTCCTCCTCCTGCTCCTCCTCCTGAAACCTGACGTAATCACGCCGAACGGGCAATTTTTCTTAGGCCCACAAGGCTCACTCATATAATTTTTCTAACTAATTTTTATACGTTTCAATGCTCATTAAAGCGTTGAAACTTTCACCTCAACCAATTTTTATTTTAACTGGGCTGCCTCCAGGCCTAGTTACCAATTAAGCCACATTAACTAAAGCCATTAATGGGTTTCACCTGCCCTCTCGGTTGGGCATGGGCAATTTTTCTCAGGTACATTAGTACTGTTGGTACACCAATTTTTGTGGGCCCTCGCCTACAGTGTAATCAAATTAATTTTTAGCCCACCTGCATTACAGCTGACGTTACATCAGCTGTGTTGGGCACTGCAATGGGATATATTTATGTACCGCTGGTGGGTTCCAGGGAGCCACCCATGCTGTGGGTGCACACGGAATTCCCATTGCGGAGTTTTACCTGCCTGTGACTATTTATAAAAAACCACGGTCTGACTGGGGCATGCAGATACCTTGACAGAATGAATAGTGTGTGGCACATAGGTTCCCCATTGCTATGCACGTGTGCAGCTCCAGATGGAGGTGGCACAGGATTGGATTTCTCATTGCTTCTGTACAGCATTGTGGACTATCGCCCCGCCCCTTTTAAAGAGGGTCGCAGCCTAGCCGTGCCAACCCTCTTCAGTGTGTGCCTGCGATTCCTCTTCATGGCAGACGCACTTATAAATAGACATGAGGGTGGCGTGGCATGAGGGCAGCTGAAGGCTGGGCAGGGACAGTTTGGTGTGCGCTGTGGACACTGGGTCATTCGGGGGGGTTGGGCAGCATGTAACCCAGGAGAAGGGGCAGCGGAGTGTCATGCAGGCAGTGATTGTGCTTTGTTGGAGGTAGTGTGGTGCTTAGTTAAGGTATGCATTGCTAATGAGGGCTTTTCAGAAGTAAAAGTTGTTGGGAGGGGGGGGGGGGGGGGGGCCACTCTTGCCGGCATTGTGGCTTAATAGTGGGACCTGTGAACTTGAGATGCAGCCCAACATGTAGCCCCTCGCCTGCCCTATCCGTTGCTGTGTCGTTCCCATCACTTTCTTGAATTGCCCCAATTTTCACAAATGAAAACCTTAGCGAGCATCGGCGATATACAAAAATGCTCGGGTCGCCCATTGACTTCAATGGGGTTCGTTACGCGAAACGAACCCTCGAGCATCGCGATAATTTCGTCCCGAGTAACGAGCACCCGAGCATTTTGGTGCTCGCTCATCTCTACAGGTTATATCACTAAATTACTGGAAATGGGGCCCAGAGTATAATAATATTACAGGTTATATCACCAGATTACTGGAGATGGGCCCCCGAAGCGTAATAATATCACAGGTCATATCACTAGATTACTGGAGATGGGGACCCGAGTTTAATAATATTACAGGTGATATCACTAGATTACTGGAGACGGGGCCCGGAGTGTAATGTTAGAGGTGATATCACTAGATTACTGGAGATGGGGCCCGGTGTGTAATAATATTACTGGGGATATCGCTAGATTGCTGAAGATGGGGCCCAGAATATAATAATATTGCAGGTGATATCACTAGATTACTGGAGATGGGGCCCGAAGTGTCATAATATTACTGGTTATATCACCAGATTACTGGAGATGGGCCCCCGAAGCGTAATAATATCACAGGTCATATCACTAGATTACTAGAGATGGGGACCGGAGTTTAATAATATTACAGGTTATATCACTAGATTGCTGGAGATGGGGTCCAGAGCGTAATAATATTACAGGTCATATCACTAGATTACTGGAGATGGGGCCAGCAGTGTAATATTACAGGTTATATATAACTAGATTACTGGAGAGGGGGCCCAGTGTGTAATAATATTACAGGTGATATCACTAGGTTACTAGAGATGGGGCCCAGAGTGTAATAATATTACAGGTTATATCACTAGAATAGTGGAGATGGGCCCCGGTGTGTAATGATATTACAGGGGATATCACTAGATTACTGGAGATGGGGCCTAGAGTGTAATAATATTACAGGTGATATCACTAAATTACTGGAGATGGCGGCCTTGGGTGTAATATTACAGGTTATATCACTAGATTACTGGAGATGGGGCCTAGAGTGTAATAATATTACAGGTTATATCACTAGATTACTGGAGATGGGGCCCGGAGTGTAATAATATTACAGGTGATATCACTAGATTACTGGAGATGGGGCCCGGAGTGTAATATTACAGGTGATATCACTAAATTACTGGAGATTGGGCCCGGAGTGTAATAATATTACAGGTTATATCACCAGATTACTGGAGATGGACCCCCGAAGCGTAATAATATCACAGGTCATATCACTAGATTACTGGAGATGGGTACCGGAGTTTAATAATATTACAGGTCATATCAGTAGATTACTGGAGATGGGGACCGGAGTTTAATAATATTACAGGTTATATCACTAGATTACTGGAGATGGGACCAAGAGTATAATAAAATTACAGGTTATATCACTGATTACTGGAGATGGGACCCGAAACTTAATAATATTACAGGTTATATTCTAGATTACTGGAGATGGGGCCCGGAGTGTAATAATATTACAGGTTATATCACTAGATTACTGGAGATGGGGCCCGGAGTGTAATAATATTACAGGTTATCTTAGGTTACTGCTTTTCGGGATGAGCCATAAAATATTCTGATTAGCAGATTTGCAGTGAGGAAGCAGTTATCTCCTTGAGATGGGGATTATTGGTGTCTGCAGATGAGATACATTTTCTGTGATTGTGGTATCAGGACATACAAAGTTATCTTCTCTTAAACCATTAAGAATCTGCTATCCTCCTATTTTAGTACAACAGATCCCATTGTACAGTAATTCGTAGTGTAAATAACCCACCCTGATAGCGCGGCACACTGCTATATCACAGGAGGTGGGGAGTCAGGCTAAAGAGTAACCCATCTGTTTGTTGCATCGGCATACCACTAGGGGTTGCGGGGGTTGCAATACACTGTTTCACTGCTGTGATCTGTGAGCCCGCTGTTGATGACACTCAGGGCGGGCAGAGCTGCTACCCGGGGAGGCGGCAGCCAATTCCAGGCTGCAGACTTCCCCGACGCGGTCCCCCCTTCCACTGAGAGACTGCCATTGTGATTGGTCACAACTAATAATAATAATCTTTACTTATATAGCGCCAACATATTCCACTGTGCTTAAAATACAGGGGAAATGACACAAGACAACGGGACTGGGGGCACTTTTAACTTACCTATAGTTCGCTTGACCTGTAACCAAAAAACATACAAACACAACTTCTTGCTGAAAAACGTGGGTTGGCCACAGCTTTATTAAATAATACCAACATATATATTAACTTTACTATTTAATTTTAACTTTACTAACTTTTTTAACTCTAAACCTCCCATGCCTAACTGAACTCTTGTCAAAACTGTAACGGCCCAGAGGACGTTCGTAAGCCCCTATACATGGGCCTGTAAACCTTCCTATTGCGCCGTAGCCCGCATGGGAAGCTCCCGGCCTTACCTCCTGCTGTGACAACTTCCTACCTACTCCTACTTCCCTACAAAAACAACCCCCCTTTCTACCCTCCCCTGGGCGGGCGGGTGGGCGTTTGTCCTCTAGCGCTCCTTCTCTCTCGCTGTCTAACACCCTACTGCTTTCCCGCTCCCCGCTCTCGTCTCTTCCTATCTGTAGCTCCTCCCCTTCCCTCTAAAACCTCACTATTCTCAAATCTCCCTCACCTTCACGCCCCGCCCCCAGTCCCACGCCGCCTCGCTAAACACTTTGCGGCATACAAGACTGGGGGCACTTTTAACTTACCTATAGTTCGCTTGACCTGTAACCAAAAAACATACAAACACAACTTCTTGCTGAAAAACGTGGGTTGGCCACAGCTTTATTAAATAATACCAACATATATATTAACTTTACTATTTAATTTTAACTTTACTAACTTTTTTAACTCTAAACCTCCCATGCCTAACTGAACTCTTGTCAAAACTGTAACGGCCCAGAGGACGTTCGTAAGCCCCTATACATGGGCCTGTAAACCTTCCTATTGCGCCGTAGCCCGCATGGGAAGCTCCCGGCCACGCGGCATGCGCCGTACGCCTATGGCGCATACCGCCCCCCCCCCGCCAACCCTCTCCAGTGCCATCTCCACTCCGTCCTGCAGTCCGGACAAAAAGGTGTCCAAACCCACCTCATTGAGGTGCACGCCGTCCATCCTCAGGGCCCCTTTTTCCTTGTCCTCCAGCTCCCAGTGGCGGACTGCCACTCCACCCAGAGATTGCACAAAACGAGACATGCGCAGGTTTATTACCTTCCTTACACGTTCGATGGCGTCCGTGTTCCTGGCCCCTCTCCAAACTCTCCGAGCCACTATGTCCGACCAGACCAGGGTGCAATCATTAAAACAGTCCCGGAAACTAAGCAAATCCTGCTTCATGAGTACCAACAAGTCATTCATCTTAGTGCATCCTAAGTCGTTCCCCCGGCATGAACGACCAGTATAACCTTCCGGGGGGTCCACTTGCTAATCCTTAGCACCAATTGTAGCAAACGGGGCCAAAGCAGCCCCCGCACTCCCACCCAATTTACCAGCGCTCCGCTCAGACCCAAGTTCCTGCCCATGGGTCGTGTTGCCGCTCTCTTCTCCGCCCAATATATGAACGAGTGTCCAATGATCCACACATGCCATGGCTCGTGCGCTGCAATAAAGAGGTGATATAGCAAAACAAAAAACCCAAAATATCTTAAAACATAAAACTACAATGCCATATGACCGACGAAAAAATCCACGCCGCTGAACTGCCTCTCAATCTTCACCTCCTTCAATCACCCGATCTGGTCTAACATACGACTTATAGGCCTGCGATTTCCATCTTCCTAACTTTTTTAAACCATCTTCTGACATGCCGTGCGCTTCCGCAGTCGTAGCGGCCCCGATCCTGAACGAGTGGGTTCCAAATTCCATCGGATTTAGTCCCAACTCCCTCAGCGCCGAACGCAACACCGCCGCAAACTGAAAACGGGTAAGCGGTGCCCCCGATGCATGGGCTAAAAAATTGCCTACCGCTGGGCGCTTTGTGATAAAACGCCTCAATATGCCCACCGGACACCATCTATCCTGCAAACTGCTAATGGTCAGCCAGTCGCCTCTACCGTACAAATCCGTTTTAGACTTTCTGACGCAAACTTTGACCGTTGACTCCGTGGCAATCACGTCCCTTTGCCCCAAGCCACCTGGTTTTGCTTTGCTCGCTGGGACCAGCTCGCCGATGCGCAGCGCCGCGAAAAAAGCGAGCGAAAAGGCTGATCTAAATAACAAAACTTCAAATGCATCCGAGCACACTTTCTCCAACGCCTGCAGCAACTTAAATAGCAATTTTTTCGTAATGGGTCGCCGTGTATCCGCGCCCGCCTTCTCCTTTTTCCAACCTCGGATAATCTGCTGGAACACAAATTCCTTTGTCACGTCTGCCACCCCGTGTAACTTCAATAGGAAGGCCACCCCTGCCAGCTGTTTTTTGGCCACATACACGGACGACCCATTATCCCGCACTCTCGCCAACAAGTCCAACGTTGCCGCCCTTGCTCTAGCACCTCCTACTACCGTTCCTCCTACCACACTCAACCACGCTGCCCAAACCGCATTATAGCTTTTCCACGTTGACCCAGACACCGATGATTCCACCAGCCTCAGCAGCTCTCCTCGGCCAGGTTCCACAAGGAAGGCGGGCACCGTACCCCTTCGGCATCCGCCTCTGGGTGCCGCTCCCTGAACCGGTCCATCTGTGAACGAGAGAGTGCATCAGCCGCTCCGTTGTCACAACCCGGGACGTGTTTTGCACGCAAATAAATGTTACTTTGCAAACACCGCAATACCACGTGTCTCAACAATGACAACACCGGCGGGGACGCCGAAGTTTGCTTGTTTATGGTTTGCACCACAGCCGCATTGTCGGACCAAAAGCAAATCTTCCGGTCCCGTAATTCTGGTTCCCATACCTCGATGGCCACCACCACCGGAAAGAATTCCAGCAACGT
This sequence comes from Eleutherodactylus coqui, assembly GCF_035609145.1. Classification (NCBI taxonomy): domain Eukaryota; kingdom Metazoa; phylum Chordata; class Amphibia; order Anura; family Eleutherodactylidae; genus Eleutherodactylus; species Eleutherodactylus coqui. Next base: position 102,067,218 of record NC_089848.1, on the reverse strand, counting down.
GATATTTTTTGTCCAACCTCTCTCTTTCCATAGCATCGGCCAGGGTTCCCTGCACCAATGGGTGGTAAAAATTACGCCGAAACCGCCCGATCCCGCCGCATCGGCGAACAAACTGATCGCCGGGCCTTCCACATCCTCCTTGGGGCATACCACCTGCCCGTTGAAGGACTGGAGGAAAACCCTCCATATGTGCAGGTCTGTCCTCATTCCTGCTGTCACCCGTATGAAATGATGCGGCTCGCGAACTCCCACCGTCGCTAAGGACAATCTCCTGGAAAAAACCCGCCCCATCGGAATAACCTTGCACGCGAAGTTCAATAAGCCCAAGAGACTCTGCATCTGGCGCAGAGTCGCTTTCTTGCAGTGGGCCACGTCCCCCACCGCTTGGCGCAGCTTTGCGACTTTTTCCGCCGGTAGCCGAAAAACCATGTTTTTCGAATCGATCTCGATGCCTAAGAAGGTCAGGCACGTGACCGGACCCGCCGTTTTTTCTGCCGACAGCGGGACCCCCGCTAAACGCATCAGCCTTTGAAAATTAGCCAATAGGAAACCGCAATCGCCCGATGTCTCTGAACCGACGAACAAAAAATCGTCCAGGTAATGTATCACCGATGAGATGCCCGTTTCATAACGTACCATCCATTCCAAGAATGAACTAAACAATTCAAAAAAATAACATGAAATGGAGCATCCCATCGGCAAACACATGTCCACGAAAAACCTGTCTTCGATCCTACAACCTAGCAAATGAAAACAGTCCGGGTGAACCGGCAGCAGCCGGAAAGCCGATTCTATGTCGGTTTTTGCCAGCTGGGCAAACCTGCCCGCTGACCTCACTAAACGTACCGCGCAGTCGAACGACGTGTAAGCCACGGCTGCCTCTGCCTTCGAAATACCGTCATTTACCGATCCCCCGCTTGGGAACGATAAATGATGGATGAGCCGAAACTTTCGGATTCCTTCTTAGGCACGAGGCCCAACGGGGATACCCGTAAATTTTCGAATGGAGGAACATCAAAGGGCCCAGCCATACGGCCCAGCTGCACCTCCTTCATCACCTTCTCTGTCACTAACTCAATGTCGTCTCTTGCCGACTTTAAGTTAGGGCATAGCGTCGTCATCTGCTGCTCATAAAAAGGTATTCTAAAGCCCTCCAAAAATCCCGCTCTAAGGATTTTTGCTTCCTGTTTCCTGTGGTATCTGTCTAACCACGGATCCAGGAAGCGGCTTCTCACCGGCGTTCGCATGGCCGCCGGCGCCACCCACCGCGGGCGTTGCTCTTTGCTTGCGGAAGCAGCGCACTGCCGCGTGCTGGCCCCCGCAAACCGAGCATTCGTGTCTAAACTTGCAGGTGGCGTAAAACCTGCAGTGGCCCTCGTTGTATAGCCAACAAGAGCCATTTGGTCTAGAGGAGGCCGCGGGCTGCTGGGATGTGCCCCCCGCGGCTGCCCCTGGAAAGGACGCCTTAACCGGACGCTGTGCTAAAATTAGTTGTATCCACACATCAGTGGCCTTAGAGGCCCAACTGATGTGACTCTTTCCCGAAATACGACGCCTAAAGTCCTCGTCATAGCGCCACCAAGCCGCACCCCCGTGCAGCCGATAAGCGCTATAGATGGTGTTTAAGTACACCATCATCTCCGGACCTTTTGCGGGCTGGTGCTGGCACGTAACGTGTACCATCACCATATACGCCTGCAACCAGTTACCGAAGGTCTTCGCAATTTTAGGCTTTTTGTCAGAACCGCGCTCTGAACCACGCTCCTTATCGACCATTACGTGGTCCGCCGAAAGCAAGGACCATATATCTATATACAAACCATTCCTAATCTTTTCCAACAACTCATCCGTCAAACCCACCCCCAGTGGGGCGACACCACAATACATTGAATCTCCAAACTGTAAACCCGCTGACGGGTCTATTTCCGAACCCGCTGCTGAGCTACCACCGGTGCTACCCACAGGCGGGCCTGAACCCCCTGGAGCGCAGGACACTAAAAGCCCTCTTTTTTGTTCCATCCGGCTCAGCAGCGACCGCAACAACTCGACCACATCACTCCTCTCCGCACCCGCTGCGGGATCCATAACACATTTTATCAAATCATAAATTTCGGACTCACCAGCTGGACCGACCTCCGGCGTTGCCAAGGGTGCTGTCCCCGCTGTACCGCTCCCGCGGCTCCTGACCGATTCATATCCGGGCTGATGCACTGCCGTATACAGTGCCCTTCCTCCGCTGTGTGGTTGCGACGAGCCAGGCTGTTCCCGCCTTGAGCGACTGTGATCGTGGTCTCGCCACCGTTGACGTTCCCGGTCCTCGCGATAGAGGGATAACTGCGGGTCCGACTGCCGAGGCTGTTCCACCAATCGCTGCGGTTCCTCTAGCCCGCTGCTGGTACTTGACTCGCGGCCCCTCTCCCTGCCGCCGCATGCCAAGCCTGACTGCTGCGCTCGCTGCCGCTCTAACCGCTCCTGCCTCTCCTGCCTGGCTCGCGCCTTCTGCCTCTGCCTTGCCCCCTGGCCCTGCCTCTTGGAGCTCCTGCGCGGGGGCTGGGGTTGTGGATAGGTGTAATCAGTGTATTCAGCTTGCGGGGCAGTGTATCGTGGGTTAACATAACACCGACGGTAGGAAACCGTTGGCTCGTGAGGGTCATAGAATGGCATCTGGCCCGGAGGCTGCTGCCTCACTACGGCTATATCCTGTGAAGGGGTTACTACGTGTCGGGGTGACTGCAGCTGTAAGCGATTACTAGGCCTGCTGGCGGGAAAGTACTGTCGCCTCCTTGCCCCTTTCCCCCTACCTGTGTGGCCTTCCTCTTCAGAACTAGCTGGTTCCCCTATGGGCTCCCCTAAGCTGCTCCCCCCCTCCCTGCTGCTGCTATACTCGCTGCTAAAACTCTCCGGACTATGTGTAGGGGGATTATATGCAGGCCTGCTGGCTGCCTTTTCCTTTCCCTTCCCCTTACCCCTGCCTCCTATGTGCCTGCCTGGGCCAAAGCTGCTGCACACCTCGCGCGCTACCCTCCCCCCCCCACGTGCTGGGCCGCCATCTTGGGAGGACGAGCGGCCTAACCGCGCGCTTCCCTGCCGCTCTTCGCTCGGCCTGAGCTCACCTGCTGCCGCCGTTGTGGTCCTGCGCCCGGATGCGCGCTCGTGGCGATGCCTGGAGCCAGTCCCAGTTGCCGAAGCCAGTCCTCCGCCTTTGGTGTCCCCGATGACTGCCGACCGTAGGGCCTGTGCTGCCGGTCTCTCTGTCGCGCGCCGAGGTACCGGCGCCCCTCCTCCGCCGGGGCTACCGGACCCTCTCGGGCAATCGCCGACACGGCTGTCCCTCCGCCCCCCCCTCTTCCTTGCTGGGCTCGGGCTGAGCCTTACCGGCGGCTGCTTCCTTCTCCTCGGCCGACCTCGTGGAGCCTCTCCCTGGATGCCGCCATCTTCTCCCGATTCCTGGCGAAGTTCCTCTTGCCCGGTGTTCGTTGCCTGGACCGCGGGTGTCCGGCATGTCGCCAGCAGCTCCTCGAGCCACCGGGTCCCGTCTTTCTTCACCGCCTCCTTGATCAGGCCTTGTAAGTCCTCCATATTTGTAAATCCAAGGGAATCTTTTCCTCTGGGCTGGCGCTGGCACGATCCTCTTCCTCCGCTGCACGCTTCCTCTCCCGATAGTCCCGCACTCTCTTCGCCTCCTCGGCCTGTACTTCCACCCGATAATCCCGCTCTTTTCCTTTCGCCGGCCGACTTCTTCCACCCGCTCGTCCCGGTCCTCCTTTTCTTATCCTCTGGCGTCCTCTTCCACCCGATACTCCTGGCTTTCTCCGGCCGTCTCTTCTCTCCGCTCTCACCGTTCTTCTCGCAATCTTTCACCTTTAATCCCGTTGTCCTCTAGCGCTCCTTCTCTCTCGCTGTCTAACACCCTACTGCTTTCCCGCTCCCCGCTCTCGTCTCTTCCTGTCTGTAGCTCCTCCCCTTCCCTCTAAAACCTCACTATTCTCAAATCTCCCTCACCTTCACGCCCCGCCCCCAGTCCCACGCCGCCTCGCTAAACACTTTGCGGCATACAATTACATGAAGTAATCAACTGATGGAAACAGTAGGGATGCGGGACTCCAATGAGCTTACATACTACAGATAATGGGGTGATACAGAAGGTAAAGGGCTGGAGATGTGTGCGGTATGGAGAGGTGGAGAGTGAGGGACGCTATATACAGACAATGGTCAGACCGTATAGTTATGTTGCTTACAGTTAAAGGAGTTGTCCAGCGAAAGCAAGTGGGTCTATACACTTCTGTATGGCCATATTAATGCACTTTGTAATGTACATTGTGCATTAATTATGAGCCATACAGAAGTTATCAAAAGTTTTATACTTACCTGCTCCGTTGCTAGCGTCCTCGTCTCCATGGTGCCGACTAATTTTCGGCCTCCGATGGCCAAATTAGCCGCGCTTGCACAGTCCGGGTCTTCTGCTCTCTTCAATGCAGCCACTCGTGCAGAATGCCGGCTCCGTGTAGCTCCGCCCCGTCACGTGCCGATTCCAGCCAATCAGGAGGCTGGAATCGGCAATGGACCGCACAGAAGAGCTGCGGTCCACGGAGGGAGCAGACCCCGGTGGCCATCTTCAGCAGGTGAGTATGAAGACGCCGGACCGCCGGGATTCAGGTAAGCACTCTCCGGTTTGTTTTTTAACCCCTGCATCGGGGTTGTCTCGCGCCAAACGGGGGGGGGGGGGGGAGGGGGGGGGTTAAAAAAAAACAAAAAATGTTTCGGAGCGGGACAACCCCTTTAAGGTGACGTTGTGTCCGGGGAACCTCTTCTCATACTCACCCGGCCTCCCGAACCTGCGGTGTCCCCAAGCAAAGTCAGTGCCCACATCAAGTGTGACTTCGAAGTTTGTGCAGGTTCCCATGTCTGGGAATGCGAGCATATAGCCTTGTGTGCGCTGACTTAGCCAGGCGACACTGCAGGAATGAGGGACCGAGTGAGTATGAAAAGGGGCTTCCTGGACTCCACATTACATAACCTATAAGCACCTTAAAAGGGTTGTAGTAGAGTATCAGACTATCTCCTATTCACAGAATAGTGGATAGCTTGCTGATTGGTGGGCATCTCACTGGTGAGACCCCCGCTGATCTCAAAAGCAGGGGTCCCGTGTCACCCATCCTTCTCACTGCAGGGTTACTGCACCCCCCTGCAGTGAGGAGGAGACTGAATGGAGCGCTGCTTGTGCAAGCATACTAGCGCTCCATTCACCGTAATTGGGACAGCTGAGTATTTCCATCACCCTCATTAAAATGAATGCGCCAACGACCAGCGCTCCATTCAGAGTGACATCACTGTAGGAGGAGAAGTGACCCCCACAGTGACGGGAAAGCAGGACACGGGAGTCCTGTTCCCCAGATCAGCGGTGAGATCCCCACCAATCAACAAGCTATCCCCTCTCCTGTGGATAGGAGTTAGGGCGCCCACCCACTGGCGTTTGCGATTTTTGTGCGTGAAAAATGCAGCGTTTTCCGCGCGTTTAGGCGCGTTTTCCGTGGCTTTTTCGCGGCATTTTTGCGGCTTTTTCGCGCCTTTTCCGTTCATTTCCATTGACATTCATGGGTGCATTAAGAGAAAAATAAGGACACATATGCAACTGACAGTTCCTATGTTAAAAATTGCAACGGACCAAAAAAAAAACGCCAGTGGACAGGAGTACATTCTATCCTAATTGCTCTTGAGAAAAAATGCAAAACGCAAAGGAAAAAAAATCGCCAGTGGGTGGGCGCCCTTAGGGTGGACGCCCACTGGCGACATTTTGTATCTTGCGCTGCGAGAGCAAGTGAAAACACTTGCCTCGCAGCGCAAGAAAGACGCCGGAATGAGACCGGGATATCGCCAGTCTTTTCAATGGAGCCAGCGGCAGCAGCGCTAGCCCCATTGAAAAGAGATGGAGAATACCGCAGACTTCTCCCACAGCTGTGACAGCTGTGGCAGAAGTCCAGCATGCTATTCCATTGCTTTCAATGGGATCAGCGCTGCTGCCGGTCCCATTGAAAGCAGTGGTTTTTGGCAAACCCTGCAGAATGATTTTTGGGGAAGGGCCTAAGATATAAGCCCTTCAATAAGGGTTAAAAAATAAGTGGTTAAAAAAGTTGAAAAAAAAGTACTCACCTCTCCGCCGCTCACACGCGTCCTCCGGCTGGCTCCCCTACACTGCTATCCAGCACTTTCAGCATTCAGGGATTTAAAAATCCCCACCTCCTGAAAGGGCTGTGCTGATTGGCTGAGCGCTCAGCCAATAACAGCTAGTGCTTAGCTATTGGCTGAGCGCTCAGCCAATTACAGATGGTGCTTAGCTATTCATGAATGAATAGTACTATCTTAGCTATTCATTCATGAATAGCTAAGCACTAGCTGTTATTGGCTGAGCGCTCAGCCAATCAGCGCAGCTCTTTCAGCAGGTGGGGATTTTTAAATCTCCGCCTGCTGAAAGTGCTGGCTAGCATTGTCGGGGAGCCAGCCGGAGGACGTGTGTGAGTGGTCACTTATTGATGATTTTCAGGGAAGGTCTTATATTTCAAGCCCTTCCCCGAAAATCATTCTGCAGGGTTTGCCAAAAACCACTGCTTTCAATGGGACCGGCAGGAGCGCCAATACCATTGAAAGCAATGGGATAGCATGCTGCACTCCTGCCATAGCTGTGACACCTGTGGCAGAAGTCTGCGGTATTCTCCATGTCTTTTCAATGGGGCTAGCGCTGCTACTGCTGGTCCCATTAAAAAGACTGGCGATATCCCGGCGTCATCCCGTTTTTTTCCCGCACTGTGAGGCGAGAGTTTTCACTTGCTCTCGCAGCGCAGTGGAGAAACAAAACGCCAGTGGGTGTCCGCCCTTAACCTGATTTTGTGCTACAATGCTAGATGGACATTGTCTTCATTCAGCCTTACATACTATGTTACTATGTATGTTAATGCCTTTAACTTAGTTTGTGACGCTTATAGTTGATGGCAAGTTTCCTTTGAGTAATGTTTGTGGCACAATCCCTACTTTTTGATTTATGTAAGCCAAATAGGCGTGGGTATGGGTGGAGTTACGTTTTTAGCAGTATTTTTAAAAGTTTGCTTCTTAAAAAGTTGCAAAAAAAGTCTGCAAAGTTTTACCAAAAGCACTAAATCGTCCCCAAATGTAACAGAAGAATAATCAAACAAATGGCAGTGACCTTTGACGCTGCTTAACGATCCAGACAATTCTTGCCATCCTCCCCTGACCCTTTTTGGTGATGAGCTGTGTGTGTCCACAGGATCCCCCTTTGCTGAATGTTTTACTCACCACACTGTTACATGATAAAGCCCCACAAGATTGGCAGTGACCCCCGGCCCGGCTAGCTTAGCACCGATGACCAGACCTCATTGGAATCACTCAGATCGCTGGATTTTCCCGTCTGACCCACAGAAAGCATGTCATGTGATGTTATGCTGCACTTTCCATACAGGGAAGTTCCATCATGAAAGGGAAGGGGTCTTTAATAAAGTGGCCATTCCATGTATTTCCCTCTTTCTTGATGTAGTTCTATATTTGCATATATTCAATTAGTTATATAATCAATATGAACTCAGAATGGGTTCCTCTCTGTCCCCGTGCCCCTTTTGTATAGTAACAATGTGTAGTTTCCTTTAATCCCCTTTGTTCAAATGTAATTAAGTATAAAGCATTTCATTAGTATTTTTGCTACTAGCAGACAAAACGCGTCGAGCGGCATTAGAATTACAGACACATCTCAATTTCATTTACAATACATTAAAATATCAATTATAATAAATGGAAATAATAGTGCGGGTGATGGGGGGGCGGCATATTGTTGTTCAGTGATTGCACATTTAAAAATCGTCGCCAACAGACGGACGCGTTTTAGTGACAAATAGTCAGGGTGATGCGGCATAAAGGAAAGGTCTCTTGAAAGTCAGAGCTAATCTTCTCTATAGTGCCCTTATGTATTATGAGGACGGAACTTGAGAAATGAGAAACTTCAAAGAGTTCTGCAGTATTCACAGCATTCTGGCTTCAAAGCCCGCCGCGCTTTTGTAGTTCCAGACTTGGTATAATTAATATGTTTTAAATATTATGGCTGAAAACAACATCTTTGGGGGTTTTTTTATATTATTTTGTTGTTTTTGAATATATTTTTGGGAATTTTTTTTTTTACTTTTGTACACAGCAACCTTCCAATATACGGGTCACCTCCAGCCAATCAAAGGCTAATTTATGTTTAGTTAGAAAAAGATAATGAATGAAACGTACCGCAGTTCTGCTCTAAACTCATCAGTGGTTCACCTTTTTGAGCTCTTTTCAGTACAAAAAGAATTCTAGTTCCGGTCTGTTCTGTAGGTATACATTATTAAACCTGTCACCGCCGGCTCACCCCTAAAACTAACTTCACTGGCTGGCTGGCGGTAGATGAAAAACCAATCCCTTCTAATGCCCTCTCTTTCTTCCTAATGAGCCCGAGTACCTCCGCAATTGGGTTCTAAAGTTTGTCCCGCATCATATGCAAATCAGCAGAGAAGAGTCATCTGGCCAAGAGGAGTTTTGTTGGTTTTCGAGCTGCTGAGCTAATAATGCCCTTTTCCTCTTGATAGATAGGATTTCCTGTGTAACAGGGGATGCAGCCAGGTGGCAGACTGGCGGTCCACTCCATCGGAAAAATCCCAATGGGCTGGTCAGGTCCTGGGGCCGCCCACAACTACCACTGCAGTGGCTGCAACAGGCTTCCCCCTAAGGCCTAATGCCCACGGCCGTGACAGGCTCCGTAAGCGGAATACCGCAGTGGAGCCCGTCACGACGCCCCCCCAGAGACCCCATACTTACCTCCGGATCCGCTGCCTGACGTCCCGCATAACGCTCCAGCGTGCATGCGAAGTAGAGCGCATGACGCGCCGGCAGTGTCATGTGATGCGCCGGCCGCGTCACACGACACGCCCACCGCGTCATATGACGTGGCCGGCGATAGGCGGGGAAGCGTTTTCACGCTATCTTCTGCTGTGCTACACAGCGGAAGATAGCGTGACGAATGGCTTCCACTGAGTGCAATGGAAGCCTCTGTGCCTACGCCCGCGGCAAATTGAACATGCCGCGGGTAAGTACAAAAAAATTCACGGGGAGGACTTCCATGGTGGAATTCCGCACCGTGAGCATAGCGCTATTGGGTTTAATAGAACATAATAGCTGCAGGGCAACACTGCTATTAGCGGAAATCCGCCCGTGGGAATTAGCCCTAAGACTCCAGCTTAGAAGGTGGCCGAGTGAGCCTATGAAGTAACAAATTAGATCACTCCCCAAACTGTTGAGGAAAACTTGCAGAACATTGCACCCCTGAGGCTTTATAAATACTACATGGCATCCATGCATTCTGCGCTGTTAATTCCACAGCTTCCCATTATGGGTGTGTAGCGGGGGACGGCAACACCCCTTTCTGAAATACTGGGAGTTTACATGTTCTTTGGTTATTATTGTTGTATTAATAATTAGTTACTGTTTCTTTAAAAAGTGACATATAGGATAGAGTCAGGGCGTGTCCTCTAGTGAAGTTAGCGGGAGGTTGCAAAAAGGAGGTGCGGAAGTGAGAGGTAGTGTGCACATACGAGGGGGTACCCTAAAGAAACCCGAATCCTCTTCTGGTTGGCTGAGCATTACTAGTACCGGCTTCTGTTGACTGGTGAATGTCCGCAGACCCCTTCTGAGGCGGTGTACCGCCTGACGTGGTTACGGATTCGATGGAGTTTTTTTCAATAAGTTCTTCAGTTTTTTGCCTACTTTCGGATGGCCGATTCATACGAACAACGTACAGCTGAGAAATTCTGTTTCCTTTTCCACTGCTTATAACTCTCGTGAAAAAAAGTGGTATGCTGCGAGATTGGGTGAATACGGAGGTGAGGCGGGAGTATCATGCCATATTTCATCAAACTTTGCTCAACACTCAGCGCCGTGTGGGCAAACAGGTGACTGGTCCTTCCATCATGACAACCCACCTGACTGCACACCGCTGTCAGGCCAGCTTCACACAGGCATACTTGCATGCGGAATATGCAGTGAATGGTGCCCATTGATTTCAATGGCTTTGTTTACATGTGGGTATTTTTGCTGACTTTTGCGCACCCATAGAAGTCAATGTGGATGTGCAAATGGGCACACAATACGCTAGGAGATACATGATGCACTGCGGAATTGCGCAGGAGAAGAACACTTTTTGAACTCATTAGACTAATTAGCCATTAAGAAATACATTTTCTCAGCTGCACGTTGTTCGTGTGAATCGGACAGCGCGAAATAGGCTAAAAACTGAATACCTTCTTAAGAAAAAAATCACTGCAGCCTTCCCCAGCCACGCCGACCGATACATCGCCTCAGAAGGCTTCTACAGGCATTGACCTGTACGACTAACGCTCGACCAACCAGAAGAAGATTCCGGTTTCTTTTGGGTACCCCTTGTTATTCTGCAGCGGTTCCTACCCTGGGATACAGATGAGGAGGCACTGCTCATCCAGGGGGGTCCCCAACCCCCCATTCTGCATATCCTCTGTATTAGGAGAACACTGTGGTTTGGGATTACTCTCGGTTATAGAAGACGCGACATCCTGCTTCATCTCACATTGAAGTGACATTGGTGTCTAATAGAGATGAGCGAGCACCAAAATGCTCGGGTGCTCGTTACTCGGGACGAAATTATCGCGATGCTCGAGGGTTCGTTTCGAGTAACGAACCCCATTGAAGTCAATGGGCGACCCGAGCATTTTTGTATTTCGCCGATGCTCGCTAAGGTTTTCATGTGTGAAAATCTGGGCAATTCAAGAAAGTGATGGGAACGACACAGCAATGGATAGGGCAGGCGAGGGGCTACATATTGGGCTGCATCTCAAGTTCCCAGGTCCCACTATTAAGCCACAATAGCGGCAAGAGTGGGCCCCCCCCCCCTCCCAAAAACTTTTACTTCTGAAAAGCCCTCATTAGCAATGCATACCTTAGCTAAGCACCACACTACCTCCAACAAAGCACAATCACTGCCTGCATGACACTCCGCTGCCACTTCTCCTGGGTTACATGCTGCCCAACCGCCCCCCCTCCCCCCCACAGCGCACACCAAACTGTCCCTGCGCAGCCTTCAGCTGCCCTCATGCCACACCACCCTCATGTCTATTTATAAGTGCGTCTGCCATGACGAGGGACCGCAGGCACACACTGCAGAGGGTTGGCACGGCTAGGCAGCGACCCTCTTTAAAAGGGGCGGGGCGATAGCCCACAATGCTGTACAGAAGCAATGAGAAATAGAATCCTGTGCCACCGCCATCAGGAGCTGCACATGTGGGCATAGCAATGGGGAACCTATGTGCCACACACTATTCATTCTGTCAAGGTGTCTCTGCATGCCCCAGTCAGACCGGGCTTTTTAATTCATAGACACAGGCAGGTACAACTCCCTATTGTGAAGTCCCTGTGGACCGACAGCATGGGTGGCTCCCTGGAACCCACCGGCGGTACATAAAAATATCCCATTGCATTGCCCAACACAGCTGAGGTAGTAATGTCGTGCTTAATGCAGGTGGGCTTCGGCCCACACTGCATGCCCCAGTCTGACTGGGGTTCTTTACAAGTGGAAACAGATGCATTTATAATTCCCTGTGGACCCACAGCATGGGTGGGTGCCAGGAAGCCACCGGCGGTACATAGAAATATCCCATTGCATTGCCCAACACAGCTGAGGTAGTAATGTCGTGCTTAATGTAGGTGGGCTTCGGCCCACACTGCATGCCCCAGTCAGACTGGGGTTCTTTACAAGTGGACACATGTAGGTTAAACTCCGTGTGCACCTACAGCATGGGTGGCTCCCTGGAACCCACCGGCGATACACAAAAATATCCCATTGCATTGCCCAACACAGCGGATGTAACATCAGCTGTAATGCAGGTGGACTAAAAATTCATTTGATTACACTGTAGGCGAGGGCCCCAAAAATTGCTGTATCAACAGTACTAATGTACATCAAAAAAATTGGCCATGGCCAACCAAGAGGGCAGGTGAAACCCATTAATCGCTTTGGTTAATGTGGCTTAAGTGGTAACTAACTAGGCCTGGAGGCAGCCCAGTTTAACGAAAAATTGGTTGAAGTTAAAGTTTCAACGCTTTTAAATTGTTTAGAAAAATTATATGAGTGAGCGTTGTGGCCCTAAGAAAAATAGCCCGTTCAGCGTGATTACGTGAGGTTTCAGGAGGAGGAGCAGGAGGAGGAGGAGGAATATTAGACACAGATTGATGAAGCAGAAATGTCCCCGTTTTGGATGGTGAGAGAGAACGATGCTTCCATCCGCGGGTGCAGCCTACGTATTGCTTAGGTATCGCTGCTGTCCGCTGGTGGAGAAGAGGAGTCTGAGGAAATCCAGGCTTTGTTCATCTTGATGAGTGTAAGCCTGTCGGCACTGTCGGTTGACAGGTGGGTACGCTTATCCGTGATGATTCCCCCAGCCACACTAAACACCCTCTCTGACAAGACGCTAGCCGCAGGACAAGCAAGCACCTCCAGGGCATACAGCGCGAGTTCAGGCCACGTGTCCAGCTTCGACACCCAGTAGTTGTAGGGGGCAGAGGCGTCACGGAGGACGGTCGTGCGATCGGCTACGTACTCCCTCACCATCCTTTTACAGTGCTCCCGCCGACTCAGCCTTGACTGGGGAGCGGTGACACAGTCTTGCTGGGGAGCCATAAAGCTGGCAAAGGCCTTGGATAATGTTCCCCTGCTGCGCTGTACATGCTGCCTGATCTCTGCGCCTCCCCTGCTACCTGGCCCTCGGAACTGCGCCTTCTGCTACTAGCGCTGTCGGATGGGAAGTTTACCATCAGTTTGTCCACCAGCGCCCTGTGGTATAGCATCATTCTCGAACCCCTTTCCTCTTCGGGAATGAGAGTGCAAAGGCTCTCCTTATACCGTGGATCGAGCAGTGTGTACACCCAGTAATCCGTAGTGGCCAGAATGCGTGCAACGCGAGGGTCACGAGAAAGGCATCCTAACATGAAGTCAGCCATGTGTGCCAGGGTACCCGTACGCAACACATGGCTGTCTTCACTAGGAAGATCACTTTCAGGATCCTCCTCCTCCTCCTCAGGCCATACACGCTGAAAGGATGACAGCCCAGCAGCATCTGTACCCTCAGCAGTGGGCCAAGCTGTCTCTTCCCCCTCCTCCTCATCTTCCTCATGCTCCTCCTCCTCCTCCTCACCGCGCTGAGATATAGACAGGAGGGTGCTCTGACTATCCAGCGACATACTATCTTCCCCCGCCTCTGTTTCCGAGCGCAAAGCGTCTGCCTTTATGCTTTGCAGGGAACTTCTCAAGATGCATAGCAGAGGAATGGTGACGTTAATGATTGCAGCATCGTCGCTCACCACCTGGGTAGACTCCTCAAATTTTCCAAGGACCTGGCAGATGGCTGCCAACCAGGGCCACTCTTCTGTAAATAATTGAGGAGGCTGACTCCCACTGCGCCGCGCAAGTTGGAGTTGGTATTCCACTATAGCTCTACGCTGCTCATAGAGTCTGGCCAACATGTGGAGCGTAGAGTTCCACTGTGTGGGCACGTCGCACAGCAGTCGGTGCACTGGCAGATTAAACCGATGTTGCAGTGTCCGCAGGGTGGCAGCGTGCGTGTGGGATTTGCGGAAATGTGCGCAGAGCTGGCACACCTTTCCGAGCAGGTATGACAAGTGGGGGTAGCTTTTCAGAAAGCGCTGAACCACCAAATTAAAGACATGGGCCAGGCATGGCACGTGCGTGAGGCTGCCGAGCTGCAGAGCCGCCACCAGCTTACGGCCGTTGTCACACACGACCATGCCCGGTTGGAGGCTCAGCGGCGCAAGCCAGCGGTCGGTCTGCTCTGTCAGACCCTGCAGCAGTTCGTGGGCCGTGTGGCTCTTCTCTCCTAAGCTGAGTAGTTTCAGCACGGCCTGCTGACGCTTGCCCACCGCTGTGCTGCCACGCCGCGTGACACCGACTGCTGGCGACGTGCTGCTGACACATCTTGATTGCGAGACAGAGGTTGCGTTGGAGGAGGAGGAAGGTGCTTTAGTGGAGGAAGCATACACCGCCGCAGATACCACCACCGAGCTGTGGCCCGCAATTCTGGGGGTGGGTGGGACGTGAGCGGTCCCAGGCTCTGACTCTGTCCCAGCCTCCACTAAATTCACCCAATGTGCCGTCAGGAAGATATAGTGGCCCTGCCCGCCTGTGCTTGTCCACGTGTCCGTTGTTAAGTGGACCTTGGCAGTAACCGCGTTGGTTAGGGCGCGTACAATGTTGCGGGAGACGTGGTCGTGCAGGCCTGGGACGGCACATCGGGAAAAGTAGTGGCGACTGGGAACCGAGTAGCGCGGGGCAGCCGCCGCCATCATGCTTTTGAAAGCCTCCGTTTCCACAAGCCTATACGGCAGCATCTGTAGGCTGATTAATTTTGCAATGTGCACGTTTAACGCTTGAGCGTGTGGGTGTGTGGCGTCGTACTTGCGCTTGCGCTCAAACTGTGGCACTAGCGACGTCTGGACGCTATGCTGAGAGCCATTGCTGGATGGGGCCCGAGGACAGCGGAGGTGATGGTGTGGGTGCAGGCCAGGAGACGGTAGTGCCTGTGTCCTCAGAGGGGGGTTGGATCTCAGTGGCAGGTTGGGGCACAGGGGGAGAGGCAGTGGTGCAAACCGGAGGCGGTGAACGGGCATCGTCCCACCTTGTGGGGTGCTTGGCCATCATATGCCTGCGCATGCTGTTGGTGGTGCCTCCCCAGCTGATCTTGGCGCGACAAAGGTTGCACACCACTGTTCGTCGGTCGTCAGGCGTCTCTGTGAAAAACTGCCACACCGTAGAGCACCTTGACCTCTGCAGGGTGGCATGGCGCGAGGGGGCGCTTTGGGAAACAGTTGGTGGATTATTCGGTCTGGCCCTGCCTCTACCCCTGGCCACCGCACTGGATCGGCCTGTGCCCACACCCTCACTTGGCCCTCCGCGTCCTCGGCCGCGTCCACATCCTCTAGGCCTACCCCTACCCCTCAGCATGCTGTATTACCAGTGATTTGATTTCCCAGGCAGGAAAGAAATTGGCGCAAGGCTGCACTCAACCGTAGCTGGTTGCGTCTGATTTTTTTACGTTCTCCACGCAGCACACACGTACCCAGAGCCCTTAGGACTGACACAGGCAGGCCAAATATAATTAATTCGCTTTTTTGCAAAGGGAAGGCCCCACTGCGTATATTCAATGAACAATACGTTTAATAACTGTGGTGTGGCCCTGAAAAAGTGTCACACAACTTTAGTGTAGCAGAGTTATTAACTCTAGCAGAGCAGGTATTTGCCAGTCAGGAAAGACAATGGCGCAAGCCTGCAGTAAACCGTAGCTGGTTGCGTCTGATTTTTGTACGTTCTCCACGCAGCACACACGTACACGGAGACCTTAGGACTGACACAGGCAGGCCAAATATAATTTTTTCGCAAATTTGCAAAGGGAGGGCCCCACTGCGGATATTCAATGAACAATAACTGTGTTGTGGCCCTGCCTACACAATTCTGTCCCTGTAGTATCAATAAAGGGTGCAATGCTCTGCACAGACGATTTTTTGAAAGAAAAAAAAATGCAACACTGCTAACAGCAGCCTGGACAGTACTGCACACGGTTAAATTTGGCCCTAGAAAGGACCGTTGAGGTTCTTGAAGGCTACACTCACTCCTAACACTCTCCCTGCCTAAGCACCACTTCTGTCCCTAATACCGGGTGCAATGCTCTGCACTGCCGATTTTGGGAAAAAAAAAAAATTTCCACTGCTAACAGCAGCCTGCATACACGTAGATGTGGCCCTAAGAAGGACCGTTGGGGTTCTTGAAGCCTACACTCACTACAAACACTCTCCCTACAGCAACTCCAATAGAACAGCACTTTCCCTCACTAACTCACACGGCATCTGAGCCGAGCCGCGGGAGGGGCCGACTTTTATACTCGGGTGACATCTGATCGCCCCAGCCACTCACAGCAGGGGGGTGGTATAGGGCTTGAACGTCACAGGGGGAAGTTGTAATGCCTTCCCTGTCTTTCAATTGGCCAGAAAAGCGCGCTAACGTCTCAGAGAGGAAAGTGAAAGTAACCAGAACACCGCGTGGTACTCGTTACGAGTAACGAGCATCCCGAACACCCTAATATTCGCACGAATATCAAGCCCGGACGAGTACGTTCGCTCATCTCTAGTGTCTAACCTTTTGCACTGTCCGCACCTTGTGAACAGGCTTGTTGGTGTGTGACAGGATAAAGTCATTTACGGCCTCCTTATACCAGTCATTATACCACATTTTTATCACTTACTATATAAGAAATACAAATCCCGCGAAAAACCGATGTTCGATTATATGACCACAGCAAAAAAATGACTTTACCGCGAGGAAACGCGCACTTCCTTGATCCCGTCTGTCAGTGCAAAAAAAAGCAGGTTAATTGCTGGAATAAAAGGTGCAAGAAATTCAATTCAACCTTTCTTTTTGCTTTTTATGTAGCATAAGAAGATCTCGAGGGATCGGGTTAATTTGCTGCCGCTGTGTTTTGAAAAGATAGCGAGGATAACCCGAAGTCCTGAACTTGTCAATCATTTTGTCCAGATAAAAAAAAAACACATGAAAGGAAAGTAATTATTATTTTTGGCTCTAAAACATTGACTGTAGGGAAGACAAAGCGCCGATCCTGCGGGATAGAAACGTCTCGCAAAACGCTGGGGGTGAGGTTGGTAAATGTCACCAGATAAAGGGCTAGGGATCAGTGGGGTCCAGGACAGACATTGCCTGCAAGGGGTAGAAGCCTAGGACAAGAGGGGACGCTGAACCTTAAGGAGGAAGAATACGTCCTTGGCTTATTTATTTGTGTTGCTAAACTATATATATATATATATATATATATATATATATATATATATATATATGTATATGTGCCCCGCATGCTGTACCATAGTTGTATGCATGCCCCATATGCTATAGAGTATATATATATCTCAATCCATCACCCAGCCCGGGCTCTCCGCTCTGCTAACGAAACTAGACTGCGCACTCCTCTAATTTGAACTTCTCATTCCCGCCTCCAAGACTTCTCCAAAGCAGCACTGGTCCTCTGGAACTCACTACCAAAGGCTACCCGAGCAATCCAGGACTCGCAGAACTTCAGGCGTGCTCTAAAAACGCACCTCTTCAGGGAGGCATACTGCATTCCCTAAACAAACCCTTCTGTACTCCGCCTGATAACATGCTCCCTGACCTACTGACTGCAATCCCTGCTAGCAGTCTTAAACCGCTCCTGCAGTCATACAGATTCTGCCATCACACGACTAAATGTCTGACCATTGTATTTGTGTATAGCGTCCCTCACTCTCCACCTCACCATACAGTGCACATCTCCAGCCCCTTTACCCTCTGTATCACCCCACTACTTGTATTATGTAAGCTCGTTGGTGCAGGACCCGCACCCCTATTGTCTCCATCAACTGATTACTATGTAACCGTGGTTCTGTAATGTTTGTATTGTCTTTCTGTATTCCCCCCTGTCTATGTAAGTGCTGCGGAATATGTTGGCGCTATACAAATAAAGATTATTATTATTATATGTGTGCCCTATGTGCTATACAGTATATGTATGTGTGCCCCGTATGCTATACCACAGTTGTATGCGTGCTCTGTATGCTATACAGTATATATATATATATATATATATATATATATATATATATATATATATATATATATTGTGAGGGATTAGCGTTTAGGATCGGTTGCAACCTGGGCATAAGCAGTCAGAGACAGTGACACATAGGATAAAGTCTTTAGTCCAGGCTTTGCCTGGGTTTATTTCCAAGCAAACAAAAACAAAATACAGGCCTTAACATCAGGCAAACAAAAAGTAAATCCTGCTCGTCTGAGCACTTACTATACATGTAGCGTCCCTGTCTACACACTGGTAACAAAGTGGCTCCTGCACACAGCCAGCCAGGACTTTCAGACCTGCAGGGGTCTCAGCTCTCCTCCTGGCCCTGCAGGCCCAGGCTTTATATGGCCTGGTACCAGCCCCACCTGGTACGTGGGAGTGACCATCCCACCCTTCACTTTGGTTACTCCAGGAAAAGCCGGCCCGGATTATGTGGCTTGCAGCCACTTACATACTACAGCGTGTTAGTGGCTTAATGCTACTAACACTATACTGCCGGCTTCCTCCACCGAGCCCAGGCTGCTCGGTGGCACGCATCTGCCCAAGCGCTCCCCAAGGCAGCATAGGAGAGCATCCTAGGTGACACATACCTGCCCTACAGCACCTTGCCGGTCACCGTCTCACAATATATATATATATATATATATATGTGTGTGTCAGACGGGGCGGGGAGCTGCGGGGGAGAGTGGGGATGAACGGAGGGGAGATCTCCCTCTCTCCCGCCTGCTCACCCCTGCTCCCCGCCGCAACTCACCTGTCAGCTGCGGCGGCCCCCGAATCTTTAGGGATGAGCGGGGAGATACTCGGCTAAGGCACATTACTCGAGTGAGTAGTGCCTTAGCGAGTATACTCGCTCATCCCTAGTTATAACCTCATATTCCTGTATCCTAATTTGATGAACTTAAATTTTTTTGATGAAATTACATTTTTTATATGTAAATGATTCTTTATTATCTAATATGTGAATTGTTTTCCAACTTGCAGCTTGACCGGTTGAGTTCCCTACTTTTCCTTTGCTTTCCACTTGTAGATAGTAAAGTTGTTTGTCTTCAGTGGATAACCATTGGCCATTAACTTTTGTAACTTCAAACTCTTCATTCAGGGCATCATATTTTCCCCTCCAGACAGATTCATTATAAGTCTTCAGTAGAGATGAGCGAACCTACTCGGCCACGCCCCTTTTTCACCCAAGCACCGCGATTTTCGAGTACTTCTGTACTCGGGTGAAAAGATTCCGGGGGCGCCGTGGGTGAGTGGGGGGTTGCAGTGGGGAGTGGGCGGGAGAGGGAGAGAGAGAGGGCTCCCCCCCTGTTCCCCGCTGCTACCCCCCGCTCCGCCACGCCTCCCACCGGCACCCCCTGAATCTTTTCACCCGAGTACGGAAGTACTCGAAAATCGCAGTGCTCGATCGAGTAATTACTCGAAACGAGTATATTCGCTCATCTCTAGTCTTCAGCACTTTGTCAAGCTTTGTTTATATTACTTGATCAGACACACGTGGAAAATTCAGTTTATTGTGCCATTATTTAGAAACTTCCTTGGATATTTCCATTACTTGCGCCTTTCTTCCTCTGATTTCGGCTCCAAGAAACTGGTACCGCCTAATAATTGGCAATTGGAGCTGCACTATGCATTTTTCTTCTAGTGATTCTTCGGAAGCCACATTTCCTCTTATTCTATGAGAATGCTGATATCCAGGGGCGTAACTATAGAGGGTGCAGGGGATCCGGTTGCACCCAGGCCCAGGAGCCTTAGGGGGCCCATAAGGCCTCTCTTCTCCATGCTGGGAGCCCAGTACTATGAAAAAAGCATTCTAGTTGGGGCCCTGTTACAGGTTTTGCAACAGGGCCCAGAAGCTTCAAGTTACACCTCTGCTGATATCTCATCAGATTATACACTGGTCAACACCAGTAGTATCTTGGCTTGCTGAACACAAATATGATCATGAAAAGTGTTCTTGTTTTGAAGATATTTCGTATAGTTCATTTTCTGTGTTTCAATGTGTACATTTATCCAGTAGGACTGTAACAACATCCTTACAGTTTCAGCCAGTCAGCAGCCGTTTGCTTACAGGACCCTTAATGATGTCACCATCATGTGATCAGTCACTACCTCTGAGCTCATTACCTCACACCTAACCCCAAAATAACCAGTAAACCATGTTAACTCCAACATTACCAGTGTATGTATCAACACCTAATCACTAGTGTACTATATAAAGCCCAGTCGGAAAGACTTTGTGGGATACAGCTTAAGCTACTGTTACATAAAACTGTTATTATTTTATCCATTTAGTTACAATACTGAACACTAATGCCTCCAAAGTGCAATAATACTGTGGACAATTATTGCTATATTTGTGGAGAAGTGACATTTGCCAACCAGAAGAAAAGTATCACTTCTCAATGAAGAAGGCATATCATCTTTACTTCGGATGAAAGATTGGGCCCCACATGTATGCTGTGCTACATGTACAACGCAGCTTTCACTGTGGTTGAATGGCAAAAGACCATCAATGCCATTTGCAGTCCCCGTGGTGTGGAGAGAGCCAAGCAACCACACAAATGACTGTTACTTCTGCTCGGTTCCTCCTCTTTCCGATGGGATAATGAAGCAAAAAAGTCCAGAATACTCTACCCCAACATTCCGTCTGCATTGAAACCAATTCCACATGGTGAGGGACTTCCTATTGCAGAACCTCCAGCAGAATATTCTCTTGATTGAGCTGATGAGGACAAGGGTGAGCTGGCCTTCTCTTCCCCTGGTCTGTCAGCATGCAATGATCTAGATTTTCATTGTGGTGCATCATCAACCTCACACAGAGTAATAGGAAGAACTAAATGACCTGGTTGGTGATTTGGATTTATCTGAGAACAAAGCAGAATTACTAGGTTCAAGACTCCAACAATGGAATCTTCTAGAAGATGATGTCACAGTTACTTCATATCGAAAGTGGCACCAGTGGCACCTTTCTTCAGAAAGGAAGGTAATCTGGTATTCTGTTCCAATATTGAAGGCCTCATGAATGCCTGAGAAATCACTTATGACCCACATGAATGGAGACTATTTGCAGATTTTTCGAAACTGAGTCTTAAAGGGGTTGTCCCGCGGCAGCAAGTGGGTCTATACACTTCTGTATGGCCATATTAATGCACTTTGTAATATACATTGTGCATTAATTATGAGCCATACAGAAGTTATAAAAAGTTTTTTACTTACCTGCTCCGTTGCTAGCGTCCTCGTTCCCATGGAGCCGACTAATTTTCGCCCTCCGATGGCCAAATTAGCCGAGCTTGCGCAGTCCAGGTCTTCTCCTGTTCTCTATGGGGCTCCGTGTAGCTCCGCCCCGTCACGTGCCGATTCCAGCCAATCAGGAGGCTGGAATCGGCAATGGACCGCACAGAAGAGCTGCGGTCCACGGAGGAAGAGGTTCCCGGCGGCCATCTTCACAGGTAAGTATAGAAGTCACCGGAGCGCGGGGATTAAGGTAAGCGCTCCGGTAAGCTTTCTGTACGTCCCTGCATCGGGGTTGTCTCGCGCCGAACGGGGGGGGGGGTTGAAAAAAAAACAAAACGTTTCGGCGCGGGACAACCCCTTTAAGACTGTGCTTTTGCACAATGGAAACCGTTTTCCATCTATTCCAGTAGCGCATGCTGTCCACATAAAAGCGACGTACAATAACTAGAGATGAGCGAACACCAAAATGTTCGGGTGTTCGTTATTCGAAACGAACTTCCCGCGATGTTCGAGGGTTCGTTTCGAATAACGAACCCCATTGAAGTCAATGGGCGACCAGAACATTTTTGTATTTCGCCGATGCTCGCTAAGGTTTTCATGTGTGAAAATCTGGGCAATTCAAGAAAGTGATGGGAACGACACAGCAACGGATAGGGCAGGCGAGGGGCTACGTGTTGGGCTGCATCTCAAGTTCACAGGTCCCACTATTAAGCCACAATAGCGGCAAGAGTGGGCCCCCCCCCCTCCCAAAAACTTTTACTTCTGAAAAGCCCTCATTAGCATGGCATACCTTTGCTAAGCACCACACTAGCTACAACAAAGCACAATCACTGCCTGGATGACACTCCGCTGCCACTTCTCCTGGGTTACATGCTGACCAACCGCCCCCCCTTCCCCCCACAGCGCACACCAAAGTGTCCCTGCGCAGCCTTCAGCTGCCCTCATGCCACACCACGCTCATGTATATTTAGAAGTGCGTCTGCCATGAGGAGGAACCGCAGGCACACACTGCAGAGGGTTGGCACGGCTATGCAGCGACCCTCTTTAAAAGGGGCGGGGCGATAGCCCACAATGCTGTAC
Organism: Eleutherodactylus coqui; assembly: GCF_035609145.1. Lineage (NCBI taxonomy): Eukaryota > Metazoa > Chordata > Amphibia > Anura > Eleutherodactylidae > Eleutherodactylus > Eleutherodactylus coqui. Next base: position 102,045,160 of record NC_089848.1, on the reverse strand, counting down.
AGAAGCAATGAGAAATAGAATCCTGTGCCACCGCCATCAGGAGCTGCACACGTGGGCATAGCAATGGGGAACCTATGTGCCACACACTATTCATTCTGTCAAGGTGTCTGCACGCCCCAGTCAGACTGGTAATATGTACCTTAACAGTAACCGCGTTGGTGGTAATGTGGTGGTGACTGCGGACCTAGTAGCGCGGTTTTATTTTGTTGGTTTTCGGAATGTGGCCAGGATTAAGTGGGCCGTGGCGGGGGGATGGTGGGGGGGCTCTCTTGTAGTGTCGGTAAAGGTGAAATTCTTGGACTGCCACCAGACGAACCAATGCAAAGGCATTTGCCAAGAATGTTTTCCCTGTTGGAGGAGGAGGGGGATGTTTTTGAGGCACTACGTGTCCTCTCCACGTGTCCGTGGTTATATGCACCTTAACAGTAACCGCGTTGGTGGGAAATGGCCTCGCCGCCATAATGTCTTTGGGAAGCCTCTGTTTCCACACCCCAGAGACATACCATTAGCAGCAGTATAGGCAGAGCCCATAATTCGTAACATTTCAGCCGTAGCATTAGGACAGGCCCCACTAACATATCACTAGCAGCATTATAGGAGGAGCGCAGTCTTCGTTCCATGTCAGCAATAGTAGCACTCAAGACAGGCCCCAGTAACAATTCCGAAGCAGCAGTATAGCGGGAGCGCAGTCTTTGTTCCATGTCAGCAATAGTAGCACTCAAGACAGGCCCCAGTAACAATTCCGAAGCAGCAGTATAGCGGGAGCGCAGTCTTCGTTCCATGTCAGCAATAGTAGCACTCAAGACAGGCCCCAGTAACAATTCCGAAGCAGCAGTATAGCGGGAGCGCAGTCTTCGTTCCATGTCAGCAATAGTAGCACTCAAGACAGGCCCCAGTAACAATTCCGAAGCAGCAGTATAGCGGGAGCGCAGTCTTCGTTCCATGTCAGCAATAGTAGCACTCAAGACAGGCCCCAGTAACAATTCCGAAGCAGCAGTATAGCGGGAGCGCAGTCTTAGTTCCATTTCAGTAGCCTTAGTATAGCCAAGGCCCAAGTTACATTTATGTAGCTAAAGTGTAGGCCAACCCCACACACACTTCTGTACCATGAGTGCAGGCGAAGAACATACAAATTGCTATGATTACACTGTAGGTGAGGGCCCCAAAAAATTGGTGTACCAACAGTACTAATGTACCTCAGTAAACATTGGCCATGCCCAACCAAGATGGCATGTGAAACCCATTAATCGCTTTGGTTAATGTGGCTTAAGTGGTAACTAGGCCTGGAGGCAGCCCAGTTTAACGAAAAATTGGTTCAAGTTAAAGTTTCAACGCTTTTAAGAGCATTGAAACATATAAAAATTGTTTTGAAAAATTAGATGAGTGAGGCTTGTGGCCCTAAGAAAAATTGCCCGTTCAGCGTGATTACATGAGGTTTCAGGAGGAGGAGCAGGAGGAGGAGGAGGAATATTAGACACAGATTGATGAAGCAGAAATGTCCCCGTTTTGGATGGTGAGAGAGAACGTAGCTTCCATCCGCGGGTGCAGCCTACGTAATGCTTACGTATCGCTGCTGTCCGCTGGTGGAGAAGAGAAGTCTGGGGAAATCCAGGCTTTGTTCATCTTGATGAGTGTTAGCCTGTCGGCACTGTCGGTTGACAGGCGGGTACGCTTATCTGTGATGATTCCCCCAGCCGCACTAAACACCCTCTCCGACAAGACGCTAGCCGCAGGACAAGCAAGCACCTCCAGGGCATACAGCGCTAGTTCAGGCCACGTGTCCAGCTTCGACACCCAGTAGTTGTAGGGGGCAGAGGCGTCACGGAGGACGGTCGTGCGATCGGCTACGTACTCCCTCACCATCCTTTTACAGTGCTCCCGCCGACTCAGCCTTGACTGGGGAGCGGTGACACAGTCTTGGTGGGGAGCCAGAAAGCTGTCCAGGCCCTTAAAGACTGTTGCACTGCCTGGGATGTACATGCTGCTCGATCTCCGCACCTCCCCTGCTACCTTGCCCTCGGTACTGCGCCTTCTGCCACTAGCGCTGTCGGCTGGGAATTTTACCATCAGCTTGTCCGCAAGGGTCCTGTGGTATAGCAACACTCTCAAACCCCTTTCCTCTTCGGGAATGAGAGTGGGCAGGTTCTCCTTATAGCGTGGGTCGAGCAGTGTGTACACCCAGTAATCCGTTGTGGCCAGAATGCGTGCAACGCGAGGGTCACGAGAAAGGCATCCTAACATGAAGTCAGCCATGTGTGCCAGGGTACCTGTACGCAACACATGGCTGTCTTCACTAGGAAGATCACTGCCAGGATCCTCCTCCTCCTCCTCCTCAGGCCATACACGCTGAAAGGATGACAGGCAATCAGCCGGTGTACCGTCAGCAGCGGGCCAAGCTGTCTCTTCCCCCTCCTCCTCATCCTCCTCATGCTCCTCCTCCTCCTCCTGTATGCGCTGAGAAATAGACAGGAGGGTGCCCTGACTATCCAGCGGCATACTGTCTTCCACCGCCCCCGTTTCCGAGCGCAAAGCAGCTGCCTTTATGGTTTGCAGGGAATTTCTCAAGATGCATAGCAGAGGAATGGTGACGCTAATGATTGTAGCATCGCCGCTCACCACCTGGGTAGACTCCTCAAAATTACCAAGGACATGGCAGATGTCTGCCAACCAGGCCCACTCTTCTGAAAGGAATTGAGGAGGCTGACTCCCACTGCGCCGCCCATGTTGGAGTTGGTATTCGACTATAGCTCTACGCTGTTCATAGAGCCTGGCCAACATGTGGAGCGTAGAGTTCCACCGTGTGGGCACGTCGCACAGCAGTCGGTGCACTGGCAGCTTAAAGTGATGTTGCAGGGTGCGCAGGGTGGCAGCGTCCGTGTGGGACTTGCGGAAATGTGCGCAGAGCCGGCGCGCCTTTTACGAGCAGGTCTGACAAGCGTGGGTAGCTTTTCAGAAAGCGCTGAACCACCAAATTAAAGACGTGGGCCAGGCATGGCACGTGCGTGAGGCTGCCGAGCTGCAGAGCCGCCACCAGGTTACGGCCGTTGTCACACACGACCATGCCCGGTTGGAGGCTCAGCGGCGCAAGCCAGCGGTCGGTCTGCTGTGTCAGACCCTGCAGCAGTTCGTGGGCCGTGTGCCTCTTATCGCCTAAGCTGAGTAGTTTCAGCACGGCCTGCTGACGCTTGCCCACCGCTGTGCTGCCACACCGCGCGACACCGACTGCTGGCGACATGCTGCTGCTAACACATCTTGATTGCGAGACAGAGGAGAAGGAGGAGGAGGAGGAGGGTGCTTTAGTGGAGGAAGCATACACCTCCGCAGATACCACCACCGAGCTGGGACCCGCAATTCTGGGGGTGGGTAGGACGTGAGCGGTCCTAGGCTCTGACTCTGTCCCAGCCTCCACTAAATTCACCCAATGTGCCGTCAGGGAGATGTAGTGGCCCTGCCCGCCTGTGCTTGTCCACGTGTCCGTTGTTAAGTGGACCGTGGCAGTAACCGCGTTGGTGAGGGCGCGTACAATGTTGCGGGAGACGTGGTCGTGCAGGGCTGGGACGGCACATCGGGAAAAGTAGTGGCGACTGGGAACTGAGTAGCGCGGGGCCACCGCCTCCATGATACTTTTGAAGGACTCAGTTTCCACAACCCTATACGGCAGCATCTCAAGGCTGATGAATTTTGCTATGCGGACGGTTAACGTTTGAGCGTGCGGGTGCGTGGCGGCGTACTTGCGCTTGCGCTCCAACAGTTGCGCAAGCGACGGCTGGACGGTGCGCTGAACTACACTGCTGGATGGGGCCGAGGACAGCGGAGATGAGGGTGTGGGTGCAGGCCATGAGGCGGTAGTGCCTGTGTCCTGAGAGGGGAGTTGCATCTCAGTGGCAGGTTGGGGCACAGGGGGAGAGGCAGGGGTGCAAACCTGAGGCGCTGAACGGCCTTCGTCCCACCTTGTGGGGTGCTTGGCCATCATATGTCTGCGCATGGTGGTGGTGGTGAGGCTGTTGGTGTTGGCTCCCCGGCTGAGCTTTGCGCGACAAAGGTTGCACACCACTGTTCGTCGGTCGTCAGGCGTCTCTGTGAAAAACTTCCAGACCTTAGAGCACCTCGGCCTCTGCAGGGTGGCATGGCGCGAGGGGGCGCTTTGGGAAACAGTTGGTGGATTATTCGGTCTGGCCCTGCCTCTACCCCTGGCCACCGCACTGCCTCTTGCAACCTGCCCTGCTGATGCCCTTGACTCCCCCTCTGAAGACCTGTCCTCCTGAGTAAGCGTTGCACACCAGGTGGGGTCAGTCACCTCATCGTCCTGCTGCTCTTCCTCCGAATCCTCTGTGCGCTGCTCCCTCGGACTTACTGCCCTTACTACTACCTCACTGCAAGACAACTGTGTCTGATCGTCATCGTCCTCCTCACCCACAAAAAGTTGTTGAGACAGTTGGCGGAAGTCCCCAGCCTCTTCCCCCGGACCCCGGGAACTTTCGAATGGTTGGGCATCAGTGACGATAAACTCCTCTGGTGGGAGAGGAACCGCTGCTGCCCAATCTAAGCAGGGGCCCGAGAACAGTTCCTGGGAGTGTTCCCGCTCCTGAGCAGGTGTCATTGTAGTGGAGTGAGGAGGCTGGGAGGAAGGAGGAGCAGCAGACAGAGGATTCGGATTTGCAGCAGTGGACGGCGCAGAACTGCGTGTTGACGATAGGTTGCTCGAAGCACTTTCTGCCATCCAGGACAGGACCTGCTCACACTGCTCATTTTCTAATAACCGTCTCCCGCGTGGACCCATTAATTGGGCGATAAATGTGGGGACGCCAGAAACGTGCCTCTCTCCTAATCGCGCAGCAGTCGGCTGCGACACACCTGGATCAGGAGCTCGGCCTGTGCCCACACCCTGACTTGGCCCTCCGCGTCCTCGGCCGCGTCCACGTCCTCTAGGCCTACCCCTACCCCTCAGCATGCTGTATTACCAGTGATTTGATTTCACAGGCAGGAAATAAATTGGCGCAAGACTGCAGGCCAAATATAATTTTTTCCCTTTTTTGAAAACGAAAGGCCCCACTGCCTCTAGTGAATGAATAATCTAAGTTTAATAACTGTGCTGTGTCCCTGCTAATGTGTCACAGAACGTGAGGGTAGCAGAGTTATTATAACTCTGGCAGAGCAGGTATTTTTTTCCCAATTAAGGAAAGCAAATGGCGAAGCCAGCAGTAAAACGTAGCTGGGTGCGTCTGATTTTTAAACGTTGCACACGCAGCCGACACGTACACACAGCCCTTAGGACGGACAGAGGCAGGACAAATAGATTTTTTTTCAGTTTTTTTCCACCAAAAGGCAGCACTGCGTATATTCAATGAACATGAGAAGTTTAATAACTGTGCTGTGTCCCTGCTAATGTGTCACAGAATGTGAGGGTAGCAGAGTTATTATAACTCTGGCAGAGCAGGTATTTTTTTCCCAATTAAGGAAAGCAAATGGCGAAGCCAGCAGTAAAACGTAGCTGGGTGCGTCTGATTTTTAAACGTTGCACACGCAGCCGACACGTACACACAGCCCTTAGGACGGACAGAGGCAGGACAAATAGATTTTTTTTCAGCTTTTTTCCACCAAAAGGCAGCACTGCGTATATTCAATGAACATGAGAAGTTTAATAACTGTGCTGTGGCACTGCTAATGTGTCACAGAACGTGAGGGTAGCAGAGTTATTATAACTCTGGCAGAGCAGGTATTTTTTTCCCAATTAAGGAAAGCAAATGGCGAAGCCAGCAGTAAACCGTAGCTGGGTGCGTCTGATTTTTTAACGTTGTACACGCAGCTCACACGTGTCCACACTCCACAGGACGGACAGAGGCTGGACAAATAGAATTTTTTTCACTTGTTTTACAAGCAAAAGGCCGCACTGCGTATATTCAATGAATAATAACTGTGTTGTGGCCCTGCCTACACAATTCTTTCCCTGTAGTATCAATGGAGGGTGCAATGCTCTGCAGAGGCGATTTTGAGAAGAAAAAAAAAATGCAGCACAGCTAACAGCAGCCAGCACAGTACTGCACACGGTTAAATATGGCCCTAGAAAGGACCGTTGAGGTTCTTGAAGGCTACACTCACTCCTAACACTCTCCCTGCCTATGCAACACTTCTGTCCCTAATGCCGGGTGCAACGCTCTGCAGAGCCGATTTTGAGAAGAAAAAAAAATTGCCACTGCTAACAGCAGCCAACACACAGCTATCAGTGGCCCTAATAAGGACCTTTGGGGGTCTTGAAGCCTACACTAACTACAAATTCTTTCCCTACAGCAGCTCCGGTACAAACAGCACTGTCCCTCATCTAACTCACAAGGCATCTGAGGCGAGCCGCGGGAGGGGCCGACTTTTATATTCGGCGGACACCTGATCTCGCCAGCCACTCACAGCAGGGGGGTGGTATAGGGCTGGAACAACACAGGAGGAAGTTGTAATGCCTTCCCTGTCTTTCAATTGGCCAGAAAAGCGCGGTAACGTCTCAGGGAAGGAAGTGAAAGTAACCCGAACACCGCATGGTGTTCGTTACGAATAACGAACATCCCGAACACCCTAATATCCGCACGGATATCAAGTTCGGACGAACACGTTCGCTCATCTCTAACAATAACTTAAAGGGGTTGTCCCGCGCCGAAACGGGTTTTTTTTTTTTTCAACCCCCCCCCCGTTCGGCGCGAGACAACCCCGATGCAGGGAAGTAAAGAAAGTTTACCGGAGCGCTTACCTTAATCCCCGCGCTCCGGTGACTTCAATACTTACCGCTGAAGATGGCCGCCGGGATCCTCTGTCTCCGTGGACCGCAGCTCTTCTGTGCGGTCCATTGCCGATTCCAGCCTCCTGATTGGCTGGAATCGGCACGTTACGGGGCGGAGCTACACGGAGCCGCTCTCTGGCACGAGCGGCTCCATAGAAGACTGCAGAAGACCCGGACTGCGCAAGCGCGGTTAATTTGGCCATCGGAGGGCGAAAATTAGTCGGCAACCATGGAGACGAGGACGCTAGCAACGGGCAGGTAAGTAAAAAACTTTTTATAACTTCTGTATGGCTCATAATTAATGCACAATGTATATTACAAAGTGCATTATTATGGCCATACAGAAGTGTATAGACCCACTTGCTGCCGCGGGACAACCCCTTTAAAGCAGCGACTGAATTCCATTGAGTATAACAACAATAATAATAATTTTTATTTGTATAGCACCAACTTATTCCACAGCACTTTCACAGTATAGCTGCCACCTCTGCCGTGATTTGAAGGTAGTTTCCCTTCTAATGGGACTGCAGCAGGGATATACAGAATACTTGTGTTTCTTATGTGAGTAGGATAGCCAAGCAAGGGAATTTCACTACTTGCGGAAGGAATGGACTCGCAGACAAAATGTAGCAGTTGGAGAGAAGAATATCCAGAACCCAGCTCTGGTCAAGGCTCACAAAATCCCGCTACCACCCTTTCACATCAAACTGGGTTTGATGAAGAACTTCGTGAAAGCCATGGACCGGACTTTGCCAGCTTTCCGATACCTTCATGAAAAATTCCCTCGACTTAGGCAAAGATTAAAGAGGGAGTTTTGTGGGTCCTCAGATTGTGGCGACGTTTAGACCGTAAGGTCTTTATCAAGGTGTGATCAGTCACCGGGATTATGAGCTCCAAGCCTTTTTTGTCCAACAGATGTTTTTTGGCCCTCAGCTTTTGCACTAGCGCAGATCTTTTTCATAGCAACACAGTTGGTGTCTGTTTGCCATATTTTTAGGGCTTTCTTTCCTTTTCTTATCGATTAGTTGTTGGATCTCGTTATCATTTTCATCAAACCAGTCCTCATATTTCCTAGTTTGGTATCCAATGATTCATTCACAGGCTGTAATAATGGTGATCTTCAGTTTATTCCAGTGTTCCTCAACATTTTCAGGGTATTCCATGGATAGATGATGCTTGAGTATTGTTTGGAGAAGGGTTTGTTTAAAGGGCAATTAATGGGCTGAAGTCTGTGTTTGGGGGTGATCTTGATGGCCATCATAGATCAAATTAACTTGTGGTCTGTTCAGCAATCATCAGCGCCTGTCATCGCTCTTGTGAGAAGTACACTACCGTTCAAAAGTTTGGGGTCACCCAAACAATTTTGTGTTTTCCATGAAAAGTCACACTTATTCACCACCATGCGTTGTGAAATGAATAGAAAATAGAGTCAAGACATTGACAAGGTTAGAAATAATGATTTGTATTTGAAATAACATTGTTTTTACATCAAACTTTGCTTTCGTCAAAGAATCCTCCTTTTGCAGCAATTACAGCATTGCACACCTTTGACATTCTAGCTGTTAATTTGTTGAGGTAAGCTTGAGAAATTGCATCCCACGCTTCTAGAAGCATCTCCCACAAGTTGGATTGGTTGGATGGGCACTTCTGGCGTACCATACGGTCAAGCTGCTCCCACAACAGCTCAATGGGGTTCAGATCTGGTGACTGCGCTGGCCACTCCATTACCGATAGAATACCAGCTGCCTGCTTCTGCTGTAAATAGTTCTTGCACAATTTGGAGGTGTGTTTAGGGTCATTGTCCTGTTGTAGGATGAAATTGGTTCCAATCAAGCGCTGTCCACTGGGTATGGCATGGCGTTGCAAAATGGAGTGATAGCCTTCCTTATTCAGAATCCCTTTTACCCTGTACAAATCTCCCACCTTACCAGCACCAAAGCAACCCCAGACCATCACATTACCTCCACCATGCTTAACAGATGGCGTCAGGCATTCTTCCAGCATCTTTTCATTTGTTCTGCGTCTCACAAACGTTCTTCTTTGTGATCCAAACACCTCAAACTTGGATTCATCCGTCCACAACACTTTTTTCCAGTCTTCCTCTGTCCAATGTCTGTGTTCTTTTGCCCATCTTAATCTTTTTCTTTTATTGGCCAGTCTCAGATATGGCTTTTTCTTTGCCACTCTGCCCTGAAGCCCAAAATCCTGCAGCCGCCTCTTCACTGTAGATGTTGACACTGGTGTTTTGCGGGTACTATTTAATGAAGATGCCAGTTGGGTACCTGTGAGGCGTCTGTTTCTCAAACTAGAGACTCTAATGTGCTTATCTTCTTGCTTAGTTGTGCAACGCGGCCTCCCACTTCTTTTTCTACTCTGGTTAGAGCCTGTTTGTGCTGTCCTCTGAAGGGAGTAGTACACACCGTTGTAGGAAATCTTCAATTTCTTAGCAATTTCTCGCATGGAATAGCCTTCATTTCTAAGAACAAGAATAGACTGTCGAGTTTCAGATGAAAGTTCTCTTTTTCTGGCCATTTTGAGCGTTTAATTGACCCCACAAATGTGATGCTCCAGAAACTCAATCTGCTCACAGGAAGGTCAGTTTTGTAGCTTCTGTAACGAGCTAGACTGTTTTCAGATGTGTGAACATGATTGCACAAGGGTTTTCTAATCATCAATTAGCCTTCTGAGCCAATGAGGAAACACATTGTACCATTAGAACACTGGAGTGATAGTTGCTGGAAATGGGCCTCTATACACCTTTGTAGATATTGCACAAAAAAACAGACATTTGCAGCTAGAATAGTCATTTACCACATTAGCAATGTATAGAGTGCATTTGTTTAAAGTTAGGACTAGTTTAAAGTTATCTTCATTGAAAAGTACAGTGCTTTTCCTTCAAAAATAAGGACATTTCAATGTGACCCCAAACTTTTGAACGGTAGTGTACATTGTGGCATAGTGTAAGAGGTTCCAATGCTTTGGGGTGCTTCCATGATGTCTTAAACTTGTTTTTCTGGCGGAAGAGCGTGTTGGCGATAACAAGGTTATGTTTCGCACATTTGCTTAGAAGTAGTATACCATTCGAGTTGCTGTTTCCAACTCCATTTTTTCCTGTAGTCCCTGGCCACAGGTCAAAGTCTTGTCCAGCTCCTGCATTAAAATCACCCAGGAGGATGATTTTGTCTTCCTTGGGTATCTACGATAGTATGGTGTCAATTTTCTTGATGTCTTCGTCAGCAAGATTAATTCGAAAGTTGTTAGTTGATGCCGGTGTGTTCTTTAGACACATTCTTCACCAGGTCGTTTTTAATTGCAAAGCCAACTCAGTGTATTCTTCATTCTTGTTCATGCAGGCCTTTCCAAGAGAAGGTGTAGTAGCCTCATTTTTCTTCCTTCAGCTGTTCATCTTCTGCTCTTCTAGTCTCTTGGAGTGCTGCTATATCGATGTTAAAACACCCCTTGCTATAATTGCAGTCCTGCGCTAAGGGCATTCATTGTCTATATTGTCCAATAGTGTCTGAATGTTCCATGTCCCAAAGTTCACATTTCTTTTTTGACAGCAAGGTGGTGACCCCTCTGGATGCGGTAGTCCAGTCAGGGAAGAGAGAGGCAGTCTATGTTTAGGGCACCTTCTCTAGTCCCAAGGGGCTAGATCTTGTATGTAAATTTGTTAGCAGCTGATGCAGCACAATTCGGGTATGGGTACCGGTACAGGCGGGGGAGTAGAGATGAACATTTGCACTCTGGTCCCTGAGCCTTTAGTTACACATACAGTATATGTATGTGTGCCCTGTATACTATACAGTATGTGTATGCTTCGTATATAGCAGAACGCAGACTGTGGATCTGCACGTTTATTTGCTCAGGTCCCAGAAATGGCTGCAGTTATTCTGATGCTTCTGGTTGTTTCAGTTTATACTGATGGAAAGGATTTTCTTTCAGAAGCGCAGTGAGATGGAACGGCTGTCACAGTGCTTTACATCAGTTTGACATCGGAACAAGCTGTTTGTCTTAAGTAATTCCACACTATCAGTGTCTTTGGTTGGATCTGTCCAGTGGTCATCTGACAAGGTCTGCTGTAGACAGAGTGCGGACATAGTGGACTATTAAAAAGGTTGGTGTTAGTACAGAAATATATTAGAGCCTCTTGACCTCTTACGGTTGGCGCTTCCCTCTAAAAAAAATTATCCCTGTGACCCCGGAGTGCAGCATAGAATAACGTGACAAGTTTTCTGTGGATCAGTTTCAGTGTGAATCCACATTAGACTGGAAAATCCAGCGATCTATTCAACTACCATCGAGGCCTGTGCAGCATCTGAGAAGCAGGCCCACAGCCGAGGAGACAGCGGGGTAGATTTAGGCTTTGTCACAGGGCTCTACCATCTCCTTCTCTGGGAGTAGCACGGGACTCGTCAAGTTACTGCTTGTGGGAGTTTCACGGGGTAAGCCAAGTAGTAGTTTACCATAACGTTCTCTTGTCACTCGTGACGCCACCATTCTGTCTTCTGTGGTGAATCCAGATTGTTAAATAAAGAGTCCACACACAGGGATATCTTTGTAGAGCAGAACCTGGAACGGTTGATTAAGCTCATTTACTTACAAAACTATTTACAGACCAACTTTATGCATGCCAGCAGGAAAAATAGTGCAGAACACAGAAGTGGCATGACACGGAGGATTCGCAGGATAACAGACGAGTCCACAGTCCAAGTTATCTATAGGGTTCTGTTCCCGGCCACTCTCCTTTTGTCTCTCCAGCTTTCTACCGGTCAACACTCACATTTGGAAGATGGGCACTCAATGCTGTATGGCAGTTCCTTTCACTCTCTCTGTCCTCCAGGTCAACAGCAGGAAGGCCTGGGTGAATTGGGCCCAGGGCACACACAAGGCAATTGCTCAGCCTCTTCCATCCTTGGGTCTCTTGTAAGACAAGGCGCAGTTTCTCCTAAACACTGAAAGTCTCCACTCTCTCCAACTTCTGCCAGAATTCTAACTCCCAGACTTTCATGCACCTTGCGCAGACACAGATTGACTTGCAAAACCTCTTGCAAACATACATATATATAACATGGTCACATGACACACAACAAGATACATTTTCCAGACATAACTCAGACAGTAACCCATTCAGTGCTGCCGAGGTGCAATACACATCAAATTCATGCAGCATAGAAGATACCGACAACACATAGACACAAGACAAATGCCTTCACACTTATAGAGGGGCCCCATTAACTCTGGGTCACTACACCTGGTCATCGGTTCTAGACTAGCCAGCGCCAGGGGGTCACTGCCAACCATGTGGTCTTCTCTCATTTAACAGTGTGGAGAGAAGAATGGCATGATCAAGAAAAATCATGAAGTGAAAGGGATCCTGTGGACAGAAACAACTTGTCACTGAAAGGGGTTAGAGGCCAAAATATACACAACATATCACCATTTATACACATAGGGGTATATATAGCAAAAAGGGCACTTCTATCACTAGTAATGGAGGAAATCATTACACAAATCAAAGGTTTGATGGGATTTGATCGCACAGGGGCAAAAAGACACAAAGAAGGAGGGGCAAAAAAATTCTTCAGGGAAATAGAAACCTGTCTTGATCTTCCACTTTACGGACACGGAAATAGCAATATAAAACGTGGTACCTCAGGGAAGACTTGAAGGGGTCTCTGGGTAGGTTAAGACTCCTTAAAATGGGTGATTCAGAAAGTAGAGACACTGAGTATTGAAACAGGATCTTTTAAAGTGATATTCTTTCCTCCTCCCCCCATCTCTCTTTTCTATATTTTGTTTTTTTCTTTTTGTTTTCCCCTCTTATTTACACTTCCTAACTGTTCTTTGAAAAATGAAGGTTCAGCTCTTGATTAGAAGATACAATCATTAAGGAACTTTTTTTTTTAACATTACTCTTACGTTTGTGTGGGTAAACAAGCACTGGGCCCACAAGAACGTGACCCAAAGACACAAGTTTAGGAAAAACTGACCCTGTGCCAAAGGGAAGATGGCGAGGCCATACCTAACAGTGGAGCGATCCCCTGGATAAAGGCAGACCCACGCTGGAACCTCTCCCTAAATAGGTGGTACATGGAACCTTGACAAGTACGGACAAACTCTGTGCACAAACTGGTAACTGACAGATGATAAACACACTGACCACTCAACCTCGAACACTAAAGCAGATGATAAAGCTGAATATAAAAACGAGGGATTAGTTCATACATTAGCCAATGAACTTAAGCCACAAGGCCGCAATCAAGGCTCCTCATGTTTTGCGGTCCCTACTCTAGCAAGACACAAAACAGGCAGCACAGAACACAAAACACCCAGCAAGATGCAAGCTGACCAGATACTACACACACACCAAGCTGCAAGCTGACATGACACAAACACAGGCAGGCAAGACTCATGAAATACAGCTTTCTCTTGCAGAGGGGCTAGGGTATATATCTACCCCCAAACCCAGGGGATTGGCTGACCAGAACAACCAGACCCAGCCAGCTCAATTAACCCATAACTGGGGAAGTCTACTCCTGGAACCCTGAAATACAACACAGAGCCCAACAGCACAACCTGACAATTACCATATGAATATCGGTCCTGTGAGACTGAACTCATATATGCAAACAAAATATCAGTCCTGTGTGGCTTTCACCAATTTTGTAGTATTCCATTAAAATTTTTGTATACTGACAAAATATTTTGAAGAAAAATAAATAAAAAGATGTTTAAAAAAAAAGGATGGGGGGGTAGAGGAGGATGTCAGGAATTGTTCTCATCAACAGATGCTGCACAGTAAATAGCAGAATGCAACGTTGGTGCTCCCACTAACATGTCTGAATGCACAACTCCTCATTCCTCAGCATGGATGGGAACAGCATGGGCTCCAGTTCCACATTATTGCTAAAAGAAATAAAAAGGAGAGACATTGCCCAATCAGATGGATCCAGATCTCTGTTGCTCTATGCTGATTGGAGGTCAGAATTTGGCACAAGCAGCATGATTCCATGAACCCTTCCTGTCAGCCGGTCAGAACATTAGACTCTGTTGAACATGGTTTATGTTTATACAGTAAGCCCCCTACTTGCGAATGTTCAAGTTACAAAATTTGCTAGATACGAACAAACCTGTCCTGCAGTATGATATAATGCTATGGCATTACATCATACCGTACAGCGATCAGATAGGCATTTTAACATTCCGTGCTATAGGCACAGCTTAATAGGCGCTCTGCATAGGCAGCCCTAGGGCCTTTCAGAAGGCAACCCGGTTGCTGTGGCAGCCACATGGCAATCCGTGATCTTATCGTGGGAGGCCGTACAGGACCCTCGGACGTCGGATGTAGTCTGTTTCTTACAGTCTGCATCCGCCTGCAACAACTCCGATACGTCGCACCGCTCATCGGAGCTGTTAACTCTTTGAATACCACTGTCAACCGTGGCATTTAAAAGGTTAACAGCTCCGATGAGTGACGTGGCTTATTGAAGCTGTTGCAGGTCGGTGCAGGCTGTAAGAAAGAGCCTGCACCCAATATAATATGGGGAGAGATCCACCCACGATCTCCCTTCATATAAATATTTCTTTGGACATATGAACAAAATGCACTCACATACAGCTTCCTGGAACGGAACCTGTTCATAAGTAGGGAACTATCAGTACTCATCTTTTCTAACTAATCAAACTATTGTGTCCTTCAAAAAAGACAGAAATAAATGGAAACCAGGTCAAAGCTAGTCCAAAGAGTACAGCTCTGGACTTCATTTGCCTCATTAAAGTAATTAGTTCAATTGTGGGTACCTTTTAAAACTGTTTTGGGGTATTCAAATGAAAAACCCTACCAAAAAGCACGAGTGAGAACTTGGACACAATGTGGCCCCACCCTTAACTTGCGACTTCAGCTTGACCTGGGTGACTCTCTAAAGTATATGGGAACTACTCAACACATGATGTCCAGGAAAAGAAAGATGGGGATGTAGAACCTAAATACCTGATTCTTTTGTTCCCCAGGACATAAGGCGCCACCAGAGCTGTCTAACTACAGCTTACCTCCCTAAACACATAAACGCTTTGCTGAGTAGTATGTTTGTGCGTATAGGGAGCAGTGGTTGAAAGTGTGTTGGAAGCTTTAGGACTTGAGCAATGCAGAATACGCCCGAGGATTTCCGCCGCGGGAGTACCGCGATTCAAAACAAAAAAGTGCCAGCGAGTGATCGCGTATTTCCGCGATCTCCATTCCTTGATATCAATGGTGTCCTCCTACTGCAGAAATCCATGGTAAAATAGAACATGCTGCTATTTTTTTCCCGCTCGCGGAAATCTGCGGTAGAAATCCGTGTGTGTGTGTGTGTTGGCAGGCAGAAAGCTATTAGTTTCAATAGAACCTTGCCACTGCGGAATTCACGTGTGGATTTCCACCACAGGAAACGAGGTGCACATCCGTCCGTGGGCATTCGCCCTTGAACAGCTATACTCATTTTGGTTAGTTTGTAGATTGAACCAAGGTGCCTTGTATGCATTGATTGGCTATTGCTTGTTTCTCAGCCGGACTCTGTCTTGTTTGCGAGCTTTGATCTTCCATTTGCACTTCTCTACCTACTACTAAATTCATTTTATTCCTTTTGACTGACAGTCTAAGCCTTACAGATGGTGACCTGCAGGACGAGCTGCATATGTATTTCCATAATATACCATTATGTAAAGTAGCTCGGAGGTAATCACTTGTGAAGGACTCATGCTTAGATTTTACTGTTTGGCATAATAGACATGCTTTGTGTCCTGTATACACTGCCCTGGGTATCCAGACCTCTATCAGTGTTTGTGGTAAGCACCCTGGAATTGTATTAAATTAGCTGAACAGCTAGCCCCCTGTGATGTTGTAATGGGTAGCCATACCACGTGATCCAGTGTCAAAACGCTGCCGGAGGTGGAAGTTTCGAAACAGCTCGATTGGGTAAGTACACTATCCGACCAAAGCAAGAATAAAAAGTAGTATTTATTTCCATATGGTAATACTTAGTGGGGCTCCTTTGTCCCTACTGACATCGGATACTCTCCGTGGTATGCTTTCTACTAACGTCTGCAACACTTCTGCTGGTATTTCCCTCCAATCATCCTGCAAGCATCTGGCAAGTTCTCTCAAAGAATATGGACGCTGTTCATATTTCCTGATTTATCATTTCAGTTCATTCCAAAGATGTTCAGTTGGGTTCAGGTCCGGACTCTGTGAAGCCAATCTAATCATGGAACATCCATATCCTCAAACCAACATAAAACAGCCTTTGTCTTGTTGGAAGCAAGTCTGACCATTCCTAGACTATTGCCACTTTATTGTCCAGAATGTCAAGGTACACCGCCGTGTTCATGGTTATTGTCATTACAACCAACAGGCCAAGACCATGCCACATATAAATCAACACTAAACCATAACAGAACCTCTGCTTTACTTAACCGCTGGCACAACACACTCAGGCAGAGGACTTTCCCCATCATTCTCTACAACTAGGTACCTCCATCTTATTTAAAGATGGAGTAGCGCATTTCATCACTCTATAGAACGCTCTTCCATTGCTCAACTGTCTAATGACAATGCTCTTTGCATAATTGTTCACGGGCCGATGCATTGCACTGCACGATGGACGGCTTGTGTACCACGGCATAACTCATACATCCAACCATATGCACTTCCTATCTCAGTCTATGACTGACACCGCCAAGGGTCTGCATCCCATGTGGCATGGTTTGGGACACGTGACATGCTAATAAGACATGATCCATACTCATAAGGAGGTCCAAATACTTTTGGTAAGATAATGTATTCAGCAGATCTAGAAGTGGCAGAACCTCTACTACTGACATTGTTCCAACACCTAGTCACGTGGTCTGGTCCTTCTGTTGCCTGTGATGTCATCGCAGGGGGCTGGCTATTTGATTAATTATAATAACTAAGCAAAGACCCCTTTTCTTTCACATTTGATGCAAAAACAGAGAAGGGGGCTGGATTATTATTGAAATGAGCTGCTGTGATGACATCATAGATAGCAGAAGGGCCATATCAAGTGACCCACGTGTTGGAACTTGGCCGAACATGGGGGTTCCAACACCTTGGACAACCCCTTTAAAATAAAGCAATGTATTTCCAGTATGTGGTCCCTAGCTAGTTTCGGACACTACCCAGAACTTCTTTGTATTAAGAGGTTTTACATTCTTACATTATTTTCTTTGTATAGTCATGGCATGTTTCAAAGTACACTTTTTGCAAAAAAAAAGCCCCAAGAAGTTGTAGTTTTGCTGCAAAACTCAGCATGCAGCTACATCTCAGGCAGATGTGAAAATGATTAGAGTTATTGTGTAATTAGATGATTGGTCTTGCCACCTGAGACCCTAAAAGTGGTTCCTCCCTTGGCCTTTAAAAGGCTCCCGGAGGTTCCTTCTGTGTAGTGACCTCATCTTCCACTTGTGTAGAGCTTGTTGACCACTAGCCGCCTCTATGTCATAATTAAAGAGATTTCTGCCAGTTAACAGCGTTTGATAGGAGGTGGATTACGAATTGCCGCTACCTGGGCGGTTATGACTAGACTGTTAGGAGGTGTTGGGACCAGTGGATGTGTGAGGACACACAAGGTGACCGGGCTCAGGACACCCTCCACAGACCCCTGATTGTCGGAAAAGTACTAGCAGCTTCAACTGTTTTATTGTCCATCATCCAGAGACAGATGGCGTCATCATTACAGGCTCCTGTGCCTGTCAGAACTATTTCCGGGTGCTTGGCTGAAGGACATTTTGTCTCACGGTGCCCATTACATGTACTGCCTTTGACACCCACCCAATCCGTTTGCAGTGGTATCGTGAAGAATTAAACTGGACTGCTATGGAGTGTAATTGGTTGTTTTCAGGGACTAATACAGGTTTAGTTTGGGCACTCACGACGGCCATGTTCGTGTCTTGAGACATAGGGGTGAATACCTCTATGTTGCCTTTGCTGTTGTGATGGTCTGGGGGACCATCGCATACGACAGTCGGTCACCCCAAATAGTGCTACGAGGGACAATGCCAGCTCAGCGATATGTTCAGGACATCCTGCAGACACATGTGTCCCTCGCATGGCGTCATCCAAGAGGCATTCCAGCAGGATAATGCTCATCCACACAAAGAAGGGGGTCACAGGAATGTCCCCACAACATTGTCACACTTCCATGGCTGCCCAGTCACCTGTTTTATTGCTAATAGAACCTGTATGGAACCATCTCGGATACCAACATATTAGAGCCTACATGCCTGCACATATCACATCTTGCATCCAAGCTAGAGTCGGCCCAACAGGGTACTAGAGCCTCCATGTCCACCCGTATCACATCTTGTATACAAGCTAGAGGCCGCCCAACAGGGTACTAGAGCCTCCATGCCCACCCATATCACATCTTGTATCCAAGCTAGACGCTGTACAACAGGGTACTAGAGCCTCCATGCCCACCCATATCACATCTTGTATCCAAGCTAGATGCTGTACAACAGGGTACTAGAGCCTCCATGCCCACCCATATCACATCTTGTATCCAAGCTAGAGGTGGTACAACAGGGTACTAGAGCCTCCATGCCCACCCATATCACATCTTGTATACAAGTTAGAGGCGGTACAACAGGGTACTAGAGCCTCCATGCCCGCTCGTATCACATATTGTATCCAAGCTAGAGGCTGTACAACAGGGTACTAGAGCCTCGATGCCCACCCATATCACATCTTGTATCCAAGCTAAAGTCCACCCAACATGGTACTAGAGCCTGCATGCCTCCGTATCACATCTTGTATACAAGTTAGAGGTGGTACAACAGGGTACTAGAGCCTTCATGCCTGCCTGTATCACATCTTGAATACAAGCTAGAGGCGGTACAACAGGGGACTAGAGCCTCCATGCCCACCGTATCACATCTTGTATCCAAGCTAGAGGTGGTACAACACGGTACTAGAGCCTCCATACCCGCCTGTATCACATCTTGTATCCAAGCTAGAGGCGGTACAACAGGGTACTAGAGCCTCCATGCCCACCCATACCACATCTTGTATCCAAGCTAGAGGTTGTACAACAGGGGACTAGAGCCTCCATGCCCTCCTGTATCACATCTTGTATCCAAGCTAGAGGCGGTACAACAGGGTACTAGAGCCTCCATGCCCACCGTATCACATCTTGTATCCAAGCTAGAGGCGGTACAACAGGGTACTAGAGCCTCCATGCCCACCCATACCACATCTTGTATCCAAGCTAGAGGTTGTACAACAGGGTACTAGAGCCTTCCTTTAAGTGTTTAGTTTTCCGTAATAAATTCTCCTTTTGCTCTGATATTATAATCACTTACTTATCCCAACATTATAATCACACAGAGCATTTCATTCCGTTCCCACAATTCCTTCTAGGTGTGATCTCTATTTGACAATGAGTGTATCTTATATTTATAGCATGAAATTTTCGCATCGTTATATTTTTAATTTTCGAAACCTTTGCACTTCCCCTCTTGCTATATACTAAGTAACACTATAATAGCACTTTTATTACAGTCTTTCTAGCGCTGTTTACTTTTACGGCCTTATATCATTTTACTGCATTAAAATATTTCTCAGCCTTAATTTCAATGGTCTCCGGAGTCACAAGGAAAGAAGAAACACAGTAACTCCATCGGCTCAGTCTACTTTATGTGGGAAATAACCTCAAATACCGTTAAAATGTCAATGACTATAAGGAAAAAATACAGACATTGCTTTCATTCCTGAACTACCGTGTTAATCAAAGCTTTCCGTGCTGGAGAAGAGAGGGAGAAAATAGACATTTTGATCCTATCAGTTGACAGACAGCACTTAACCCAGATTTAAATAGCGCTGAGACAGGCAGGGGAAATGGCGAAGTCGACAAGGTAGTTTTCTGTAATAAAAAGGATATGATCACATTCACCAAAAAGAAAAGATGTTCTACCGGCGCAACAATTTTCACTACTCTGTCAAACAGAGAACACAAGGGAGAGGACAGATGGAAATATTGTCCTTGTGTCTTCCAAGTGTTGTTTTCTCATAATATTAAAGTATTACCATCTGAAAACCAAAACAAATGCAAGCAAATCAGGATGGGAACAATCCGGCATGATGATTCAATATGTATAGCAATTAAAGCGCACCTATCACGTCCCCGAGTCAGCCGCATCGGCTGCATAGCTTTGCAGGCATAGCCCTGCCGACTCTAGTGCAGCTTTTCTTTTGTCTGTACCCCCCTCCATTCTCCTGCACCGTCCTCTATTAGTTTAGGGTCCCAGTGCTATGAAACTGTCAAATGGGCGGTCTTCTCCACTCACTGGCATAAGGGAGGGGAGAAAACCTGATTTCACCCACCCATTGGCAGTGGAGGAGACCACTTGACAGATTCACAGCGTCAGGATCGGAAATTCGCAAAAGTTATGAGAGCGAGGGAAAGCACAGACAAAAGAAAAGCTACACTAGAGTAAGGGGGTTCATGGCTGTAAAGCTATGCAGCCAGCCCCGCTGACTCAAGGGCATGACAGGTCCTCTTCAAAACTACGCAAATCTAAACTGAACTGAGGCCGAAGGATCCCATGGATGTTTGTATGACATGTTCTAATTCACTGAGATATTACTACATACAGTGGATTATAGGATGAGGAGCCTCGTAGCAAAGATACAAATTAGGCTCTATTCACAAGTTGCTTTACATCACCACTACACGCATAGGGGAGCAGGATCTCTTCTCTGTCTCTGAGCTGGTGGGTGTAGACTGCTGCTATGATGTCTCCATACAATACACACATAGGAGAGCAGGATCTCTTCTCTATCTCTGAGCTGGTGGGTGTAGACTGCTGCTATGATGTCTCCACACACTGCACACACATAGGGGAGCAGGATCTCTTCTCTGTCTCTGAGCTGGTGGGTGTATACTGCTGCTATGATGTCTCCATGCACTGCACACATAGGGGAGCAGGATCTCTTCTTCTTTATATCTGAGCTGGAGGGTGTAGACTGCTGCTATGATGTCTACATACACAACACACATAGGAGAGCAGGATCTCTTCTCTATTTCTCTGAGCTGGTGGGTGTGGACTGCTGCTATGATGTCTCCATGCACTGCACACATAGGAGAGCAGGATCTCCTCTTCTCTATCTCTGAGCTGGTGGGTGTGGACTGCTCCTATGATGCCTTCACACACTGCACACATAGGAGAGCAGGAACTCTTCTCTATCTATGAGCTGGTGCGTGTAGACTACTGCTATGATGTGTCCCATACATTGCACAAATAGGAGAGCAGGATCTCCTCTTTTCTACCTCTGAGTTGGTAGGTGTAAACCGCTGCTATGCTGTCTCCATGCACAGCACACATAGGAGAGCAAGATCTCTTCTTCTCTGTCTATGATCTGGTAGGTGTAGACTGCTGCTATGTCCTCTCCCTATACTGCACACATAGGAGAGCAGGATCTCCTCTTCTCTACCTCTGAGCTGGTGGGTGTAGACTGCTGCTATGATGTCTCCATACACTACATATATAGGAGAGCAGGATCTTTTCTCCGTCTCTGAGCTGGTGGGTGTATACTGCTGCTATGATGTCTCCATACTCTGCACACATAGGAGAGCAGGATCTCTTCTCTATCTCTGTGCTGGTGGGTGTAGACTGCTGCTATCATATCTCCATACACTGCACACATAGGAGAGCAAAATCTCTTGTGTATCTCAGCTTAACACATCCTAATAAGTAACAACAGCATAGAGGATATTATACAGCAGTACTGAGCAATGTAGATGTGATTTCAGTACCTCTCCACAAACTTCTATGGGCAACAACACGCAGTCACCTCCCACTTCATTTAATCCGTCTTGTAATCACTATTACTAGAGATGAACTTCACTTGACAACAAGCAGTGGACAGCAAATTAGAAGGAAGGGAGACCAGAACCGGCCAGCACCTTAGAGGAATTTTTCAACACAAAAAGTGTAGTAAATAAAGTGATTAGTATTTTTGCTCGTTATCACACTGACTGTCACATGAGCACACGTCTGTCGGATCATCAGGAAGTGTTTAAGAACTATAATATAGTATATAATAGAAATATCTTTACAAGATGCAGAAAACATTTCCACAAAGAAGCAATTCTAATATAACAAAATAACAATATGTACATAAACTAACACGTGACGGAACGTCGGGGCTTCCTTGTATGACATCTGCTGGGAAGGCAGTAATTTCGTTGTACTGAAGCTGCATTAAGCCGCACGCACTTGTCAGGATAGGTTTCGGGGAAAAAATCGGACTTAATTGATTTGCTATACAATATTTGCTTTGTTATGAAAGATGCCTTTGTACTGGGAAGTGACAAAACGCAGCTCTGCTACAAATCTGACAGCATTGGGTAGTTATTGAGCAAGGTGTAAATTGAGTTTTCTGAATGTCGGTTGACGTGAAAATTGCCACGCGATGTCCTGTCATTTTACAGATGGATAATGCCGTAACGCGCTTCTTTGTAGTCGGAATTTTAATATTTAGATAGCATTCGTAATTTGTTTTTGTTTTTTTTTCCAGGTCGTGAAGTAACACATAAAATATGACTCATCTTAGGCAATAATGACACGACTAAACCCTCTAAGATTCCCTTCTACAGCGCCATTTAAAGGGAATGTGTCACATAATTTTTTTTTACCGATTAAGGGCTCAGTCAGATGAGCGTTTTTTTTTCACATGTTAGGTGCATCTGTGATTCACATCTATTAGAACCAATGGTTTCCAATAAAAGCAGTCACAAGTCTGTTTTTTACATTCGCACCTGCAAAAAATAGGACAGCGATTCGCAAACGCACCTAAAATTTGCACATATAGTGCGGCCCCATTAAAGCAGAGAAGATCGCGAATTTAAGGAACGGCTGAGCACTGCCTCTGATTGGCTGAGTTTAGGGACCAATCACAGGCAGCGCTCAGTTGTCATTCAATGACTGAGCGCTGCCTCTGATTGGTCACAGCGCTCAGCCAATCAGAGGCAGCACTTTCTGGAGGTGGGGATTTTTCAATCCACGGCCACCAGATTGCAGAGAAGACTGCCTGGGACGTAGAGAAGAGCCGGACAGCACTTCTGGGTAAGTTATCTTCTTTTTTCTTTTTCTGCAAGTAGAGATGATTTTCAGGGAAGGGTTTATATTTCAAGCCCTTCCCCGTAAATCTCTGCAGGGCTTGCCTTCCTCTCATTGCTTTCAATGGGGCAGCAATGGGAGAACATTCATCCCCGCGGGGAGTCCACTTGTCACTGAACACTGTGACAGTGTTCAGTGACAAGGGGACTCCCGCGGAGATGAAGAAATCCCCTGCCATAGCTGTCACAGCTGTGGCAGAGGACCGCAATCTTCTCTGTATGTTTTCAATGTGGTCAGCGCTGCTGCTGCCATTGCCCGCAAGGTGAAGCTCCTGGATGTGACAGCATCCAGGGGTTTCACATCCAAGGAATCCCCTGCTGCAGCTGTCACAGCCACAGCAGGGGATAGTGGGCAGCGCACTTTATGTGCACATACATGCTGGCAAGTGCGTTTTTTTCAGCGTGAAACCCGCTTCGGTCATGCAAATTTTTGTGTGTCCGTCTCAACGTATACAAGAAATCTGCTTCTGCTGGTAGTTGGCTGAGGTCACTGTGCAGCCACACAGATGACCCCAGATATGCCCGCCGCATGGTACATTGGGCGCATTGTGCATTGGCAGGGATTATATCAACATCGGCATTTGAAATGCCATTTTTAGTAAATTCTCTTGATTTATACACTAGCTTGCTTTCTGCTGACTTTCTCTTTAACGTACTGCATTGCGAATGTGCATTCATTCTGAATTATTCGAGGTACGTAGTAGAGGTAGGCCATGCCTTCAGGCCTGTGCCTATAGACAGCCCAGGTTGAAAGACATCTCACAGCAGTCGTGCCATTGTTATTTCCTTTCATTGGCAGAACTTAATAGGTAGATTCTAGGTTTGATGTGTAGCTTCCTGTGGAGGTACATTCCACCTGTGTAGAGTTAATGCCGCACAATATCATAAGGGAAAACATCCTGTGTATCAATGGGAGTGATGGGACCGGGCTTACCTCCGCAAAGCAGAATGTTAGAACATCTCTCTTAAAGAGGTTGTTGATAAAGGCCAAATACATTATCCTACCAAAAGTAAGTGGACTGCTGAGCAAGAATCAGAAGTAGTCCTTATTTCCATATGTTAATACTTTGTGGGGCTCCTTTGGCTCGAATAACATCAGATACTTTCCACTAACATCTTCAGCTGGTATTTCCCTCCATTCATCCTGAAAATGTCTGGCGAGTTCTCTCAAAGAAGATGGGTGCTGTTCAAATTTCCTGATCTAACTTCCAGTTCATCCCAAAGATGCTCAGTAGGGATCAGGTTTGGACAGCCAGTCCAATTGTGGAACATCCATATCCTCAAACCAACATAAAGGTGTTCACACAATATATTACCAGGTGTGGTTGTCAGGAAGGATATGGCTGCTATGTTCCATATAGAGTGCCACCCCTGTCCATGGGTGGTATTGCAGCTTAGCTGCATTGATGCAAATAGGGCTGATTCGCAGTTACACCCTGTGGACTGGTACTGTAATGTGCTACTGTTACCATACGGCAGTTGCTGGTTCTCCCGGGGCGGCAGTGTGCGGGGTCCCGCGGTCAGGGCGCATGCCCTTGTTGTCCGGCTGCCGGGGGCGCGGGTGCCTGGCCGGCGTGGTGCTGGTGGCGCGCGCACCTGTGAGTGCAGCTGCCGTGCACGAGCTCCCTTTTATTATATTCGTTTGGGAGTTGGCTGTCTCCCTCTCTCTGCCCCTGGGCGGAGGCTTCTGTTTAAAGGTCAGACAGAGACTGGCAATCACTGCCAGTTATTGGTTTCCCTCAGTCTGCTATCTAGTCTGCCTCTGTTGGTCTCCTGCCTCTGTCATCTTGTCTGCTATACTTTGCTATTGTCCGCCAGGTTTTTCCATCTGCCTCAGTTCTGCTTAGTATTGTTCGTGTTGGTCATTTGCATCTGCCTTTTCTGTCGGTATTCTACCCTTTCCATCCAGGTACGCCAGCGTCCCTTTTTCGGTCCCTAGTGAGAGTAGGGACCGCCACCCAGTTACCCGCCTGGGGTTAGCCGGGAGTGGAGGCAAGTAGGCACGGACAGGGGTTGTGGGTGAGATCTAGGGTACCCGGGCTGGCGTATCAAGGGTAGTATACCGTAACAGCTACTTTTGGAAGAAAGCAGGCACATTTTTCTAGTACTCCTAGGACTTATATAAGGTCTGCAGACAATATGGCTGTTGCAAACAGCGCGAAGCAGGAGCATTGATAGGAAACTTGAAAACAACACGGGAAATTATGGAGCAATAAACTAATCCACCATTCCAACATTAAGACTAGATTCATGCGAAAGTATGTGCAGGCGTATTTGGGCATGCAGAATTTACACACGCAATATGCAGAGAACGGAACCCTTTGACTTCAATAGACTGCATTCACATGCGCATATGTTTCCTGCACATTCCGGTTGTGCAAAAAAATACAGCATACTCTACTTTTCTGCGCTTTTGTGCACCTCAGGTCCCCATAGAAGTCAATGCAGGGTATGCAAATGCACATGCAATATGCAAGGAGGTGCGTGATACACTGTGTAATTCCACTGGAAAGAGAACCTTCTGGACCTCATTGGATGAATTAGCCATTTCAATCGGTGCATCTTTGTTTCGTGCTGAATGCATTCCATAAAAGTATGTGGACTTTTATTCTTCTATACCCGCCGCCGTGCAGACATTGCGTATCAATACACAAGAGAAATAAATCGCAGCATGCTTTATTTCTCTGTGTAGGACACGCTGCCCTTCTATGTGCTCCGTGTGATACGCTGTCCATACACAGTACATTGCGTTTCTATAGGCATCCCCATGGGGAATTTAACATTTAGTATCATACTTGCACAAAGATAAGGCATACAAAGGGTGCCATGTCCCACTGCCTTGTGTAGGGCACCATGCTGGTTTACAACTTATTAATGACGCCACATACCATAAAGCCCAGCAGGCTGTCGTATATCTGTATAACTAACGATAGATATGGATTGGCACCCTTTATATGGCTTGACTATGTGCAAGTATAATACTAAGCAGCTGTTCCCAATGTCCGGTAGGTACATGAGTGGTTGAGCATCAATATTTTGCACCTCCATATAGCAGTCTGCATGCTGCGGGGTGTCTGTACCTGCCCTTGTATTAGTATATCAGTAAGGGCTCATGCCGACGGGCGTATGCATAAAGTGCCACGGGTCGGCTGCGGCGTTTTACACAATACAGCCCATATGCAGAGAGCCAGCAGCGACCGCTTACGGGCCACAATTAGCACTGCGCATACGGGAATGTGATCTCACAGACATGCGCAGTGTTTTTTAAAAAATTCCCCGCTCTGTTAAATTTCCCCCATGGATGCGTATCGAAATGCTGCCCGTACGTAATGTATTGTGTATGGAGAGCGTATCATACGCAGCACATAGGAGGGCTGTGTATCCTACACAGAGAAATAGAGCATGCTGCGATTTATATCTCTTGCATATCTGTCTGCATGCTGATGGTGACTGATGTCTATACCCGCCCTCGTATTTCTGTATCAGTAGTCTGGCTACATTGGTTGGTCATCCGGTGAGAGTCGGTGGGTGCATAGATATGAGTGCATGGTATATGGGGGTTACTGTAATATCAAGGCAAGCAGAAAACCTATTAGTAATGAGTTACAGTACTCAAGAACAAAGTCAACCAATGACTCTCTGTAGCACTTTAGGGCCCTTTTACCTGGGACGACCTGTCAGATCAAAGATGTCCAACAGGCCGTCCCAGCAATACGTAGTGTAACATTTTGTTACATTCTATTCATTCTTCTGCTTGGAGGTGGAGCAAACCAGGGATTGTCCCTGTTCACGCGCCTCCATTCACAGTAAACAGGCAGTCATTCATAAATGAAAGTCTGCCTGTTTACATTAGCCGATCCATCTTTCAGGTTTCCGCATGTAGAAACTGAACAACGAATGAGAAGCAAACTAAATTCCTGTTCGTCGTTCGCATGCATTTACACTGAACGCTAATTGGCCCATGTGAAGGGACCCATCGTGTTTAACCCTTTCCAATCCACTGTCTGACATCTAAAGACATTCTGGTTGAAGGCTGTACAGCTCCGATGTCGGAGGACATCCGGCAGGGTATTCTTACTGTAAATTACTGGCCGCTCTGTTGTCGGGGGGCCTCTCCGGCATGTCATACACCGCAGTACTGGCTCTAGCCAGCAGATGGTACCATTGTATTATGGCAGAAAGAGAAAGCCCCCTAGGAAACCCTGAAACCAAAAATAGATTGCAAAGGGTTAATGTCCTAAGGACGGGGATACAGTCTAAAGTGGTGGACGTCTCTTTTCTGCACAAGTGCTGTTGCGTCTGTTGTGACTGTGATCGGTATGCTACTAATCAATAACGAGTACTTACCATCAGCAGTCAGAGCATAATTTGAGGCTTCAGTAAGGATTGGAAGTAAGCAAAGCTCTGTGCTCCACGCAGTTCCTGTTTACCGTCTCACGGGAGTCATTTATAATGTAAAGACCTTGAGGCCCCACAGAAGTGCAAAGGCTTGAGATCTCAATTTAGTACATACCTTCTATCCCCGTAGAGCGAAGCAAATGATTGGTTGTTAGTAAGGCCAATGTCAAAACCATCGTAAAACTCGTCCTCCATTATCGCTTCTCTTCTTTACAAACTAACCAGTCATATCAGTTAAAAGCCTCATCAGCTGGAGAAGATGTACAACCCGACTAAGAGTTCCTGATAAATGAAGCGGGGGTCAGCGCGACGACAAGGCAATGTTACCTTACCCATAAAAGCATTTATCGGGAGCAAATATAAAAGGATGTAAGTTGCTGATATGCGTTAAGAAGACTGGAACTATCTCAGATTCTGCCAGCACCACTGATGTTCATTAATTATTCTTAGACTTGTATGTGGTGTTTTCACATTTCTTACCCCTGGCTGCTCGACAAGCATTTTGCAGGAAAATAGCGAGATTCAGATGCTCAGGCTTTAACTTTAATTGGAAGAAGAAATACATTTCTTTGCACATATGAATCATTACTTTGAAGATGTTGGTGCACTATAATGTAACTTTTTTTTTTCTCTTGATATTTTATAAACTTCATTGTACTACAAAGTGAAATACTTTATAATTATGCTGCCTGTTGCCAGATGATTCACTCAACCCCCGTAAAAATAGTTTCCTATTGAACCTTGCTGTCAAATTATTACCGGAGTTGATCATCTCATGGTGTGTTTTCCCCAACCGTAAAGGAATTGTCCAATCAGAACAACCTTCAAACATAAGGCAACTTTTCCGACTCTCAGCGAATCGCCGGAGGTCTGGCTACTGCAGCCAACGCATACACATATTATACGGCACCCATTGAATGGAATACAGGTCAAAGCTTCCATATTTTGGTTTAACTCCTTTAGTGGCACGCCCGGAAAATCTCCGGGGCTTGTTGCACTGACCATGCAGGTAAACCCCGGAAGATTTCTGTGGACAGCTCTAGTGCTGAAATGGTGTCCAGGACACACAGTTATTGTGCCACTGTACACGTTTGCCACTTTGAAATACCTCAAGAAACTCTCCGGGGCTTGCTGCGCTGACATGGAGAGAATAAACCTGCCACTGAAGGGGTTTAAGGATTTTCGATCTCTACACCACTCATGACCTATCCTCTGGGAGCTCATCTCTATGATGTCTGTAATAGGATATTTGGACTGGCGTGTCCAGACAGTGTACGCTTCAACTGCACAGTCAAGTAGGTAGAAAAAGTTTAGTTGTCCCATTCCTTAATCTATGCCACCCGCATATTCCCCTTATTTTGGGTAGGAAAGAGCATTGTGCATTTTCGATACCCTAAATTTTAAAACAGAAGAGTAGGAATTTGCGGGAAGACACAGCTGCCACAATGATGATATCAGAGCACTTTACTATTCACTTTACATGGAAGTATCTGTGCCGGACAGCCTCCGATATCGGAACAGTGTACTTTAACCTGCTGATACATGTATCGGACCTTGTCCAATAGCAGAGTCAGGCAGGAAATTCTTAATGTCGGATGAGGACTGACACTGGTTTGAAAAGGGTTAAAGACAATGTACAGCTTTGCAGTCTTTTAAAAAATATTTTAATCAATTTTTTTTTTAAATAAAGACTTTTTGTAGTTGTTTTTCAGTAACAATTTCTGATTGTTTGATTGCTATGCTTGTATTGTTTTCCAAGGCACTGCAGACTGAAATCTTAGCAAAATTTGTAAGTCAGACTAAACTGACACAGGCTGTAATTCACTGTGTGTAAATTTTTTGCTCTTATCAGCAGTGAGGGGGAATAACCAGCAGCTACTCAGAGAGAGGATGAGCAATAGCTGTGTAGTACTGTGAGGGCGTGGCTATGCTACACAGCCTCTGAAAGAGAAAAGGGGAGGGGAGCTGAGCTTGTGCATATTTGTGAGAGAGATTAACTGATCAGTGCTGGGAATGCCCCACAGCCAGAAATGTGAATGTAGAAGAGCCTGCAAAATAAGTGTAAGGCTTTCTGAATGCATAAGAAAGAAAACTCAATGCAAAAAGAACATAAGAGAATCACTTTTTTTTCTACTGGGAATTGTAAGATATGTATGTATTGATTTTTCATACACCAAGGTTTTTATAGCATTTATACCTTGCAGTGAGGAGTGATGCATTTTTTCCTCTTAGTCTGGGTCCCACTACCCTAGCCTTGTAACTAAATACCCTTGCAAATACAAAGTATGGTAGTATGCATGAAAGACACTTACATCATTAAAACCCTATTCCAATCTCAGACCTTTCATGACATATTCACAGATTATGCCATGAAAGTCCAATACCTACAATATCTCTAGTTCTGTCCTCAGCCTGGCTGTATGTGGTGGTTGAGGGTTTGGACTTACAGAAATAGCTTTGTGCTCATTGCTATATTATTTCTTTAACTCCCATACAAGTCATTGAGAGTTATTGAGTTAATGTAGAGCAGCAAACTATGCTGTTTCTGTAACTTGGGAGCTGAAGAAACAGCAAAACTTGCTGTGCTATCCTGTTTCCGTGTCTCCCATTGACTTATTTCGGAGTTACAGAAACAGCATATTGATGCCCATCTGTGCTAAGGAAGTTATTGTTCCTTAGCACAGATGAGGAAAAGAAGGCTGAGACTCCAGTGGGCAAAAGGGCCCAAAAACTGGTGTGATGAAGAAGGAACATCCAATGAAAGGGTATCCTACTGAAAGGGGTCAGAGGAGGATGTCAGGAATTGTTCTAATGAAAAGTTGCTGCACAGTCAAGAGCAGCCGAATACAATGCTGGTGCTCCAACTAACTTTTCCAAATGCACAACTTGCTGTCCCTAAGCATAGTTGGGCAATAACAGCAGTCAACCAGTTCCAGCACCATAGTGTCTAAGAGAAACAGAAAGCTGAGGCTCCAGTGAGCAAAACAGCTCAAGAATTGTATCACTGAGCAGCGAAAACACATCGCCTATCAGGTAAATCCAGATTTCTGTTGCACCACGCAGATGGGAAATCAACATTTGGCACAAGCAGCATGAATCGATGACCCCTTCCTGCCAGCTGGTCAGAACAAGTCAACACCTCCATCTAATTTGTATAGCAACTGCAAGAAGCATCCTGTCCGCAGGGGCCGAAATTCCTACTGAGCGATTTCACCACCTAGTGGAATCTACTCTGTAACAAATAGCTGCGGTTCTGAAGCCCAAAGGAGTCCAATGCGTTACTGGATGGGGGTCTCTAATAAGGTGGCCAAAAAAAAAAAAAGTACTCTACAAAGTGCCCTATTTTTTTACATTCGGAACTTTTTGACATTTTATGAACTCACTAGCGTTCTGGAGATAAATCCAAAGCCGTACACAAAGGACAAATACATCGATGTTGTGATGCTGTCCCTTTAAATGATCCGCTTTTATTTGAGAAACTATATCAGGGAAAATACCGTAGGGCTTAGCATTCGCCTTCGCTGAAAAGATTTATGGGGTAGTTTAAAAACAAACAGATTAGCAGAAGTATTAAACCAAAGCTCTGTAGGTGGCAGAACTCAGTTATCATTTGTATGATTCGTTTCACCTTGTAGCCGTGTCTCGGAAAATGCAATTAACAGTTTCATATTTAGCGTAGCCGACTTTTTTTTTTTTTTTCCCTCTGTCTCCCTCTCTCTCTTCCCGCTGCCTGGTGTGTAACATTTGCATCATAAAAAACTAGCTAATTGGTAAACATATCCTTGCCAGATTCTTCGCCATTCACCCAATTCTCGTAACGTTAATTGGCTCAGCTTCAACACACAGTGGATGGGTTTTCAAAGGGAGCCGCAGATTACAGAGAAGCTTGCAAGCACTTGTGTTTCACAGTACTGACTCCAAGGAGACTCGGTGTAAAGAAAAAAAAAATATTTTAAATTAATGCCGAATCCCGGCGCTCTCATGTCCAGCTGTTACCATGGGAACCATTTTGTCTTCTAATCTGATGGCGGAGTGTGTGTTTATTAGTATACAAGGTACTAATGACCTTCACAGTCTAACCCAGTAAGACAGCAACATTTCAACACTGCGCTCGCAGTCAGCAGTTAAGCGATCTTTTCTTCACCTCCGCAATCTTAGGAATTTTTCTGTTTCTCGAACTTTTTATTTTTCGTCTTCGGTATTTGGCAACATTGAATTCAGTTCATTTAAGTCGCAACGGCTTAGAAGTCTTTCGTGTCCAAAGTGGGAGCCGCGTACATTAGGCGGTAAACTAAATAACAGGTTCTAGCTCCGAAGCATGCCGCACAATACCGGCGCATTATCGGATTTTGTTCTGACGTACCGCCCCGGCATTATTGAACTGGAATGGCAGGAGCTGAGACACAACTATTCTTTGAGTTTCTTTTAAAGAATGTTTAACTCAGACTTCATGATTGAGACTGCAAATCCAAAGCAATGACTTCGATGAAAGCTGTGTATTTTTTTTTCTAGTTACCAAGTGAGAGGTTACTGGAGATTTGTATCCCCTCCATTCATTATATAGCTTTGCTTTAAAAAAAAAAAAAAAAACAACAAAAAACTCAGTCGGAGGGGTTGGTAATGTTTCTCCTTGTGGAGATCACCACAAGGGTATAGTGTCTTATAGGTCATGCAATGCTTCCTGGGAAAAGATATGCAAATGAGTGATGAAATAATCCTCCACAGCACCACCTACTGGAAGATAGCTACCCTATGAGTCAATATGCCACTTTTTAATAAGCTTGTTAAAAGGTTGAATGCTGACATGTACGGTAGCTGCTTTCTCAGGCTCGTTACACACATCGTATACTGGTTGTGGAATTTCAGTGGCAGAATCCATAGTGAGGTAACAGTACAGCACAGTGTTAGTGAATGGGGTTTTAACAAAATTCCACTGCAGATTTGAGTCATGTTGCAGATTTTGAAATGTGTAGCATGCTCTATTTGTTACAGATATTTCACTGTGGAGTTCGGCATCTAAATCCTCAACAAAAAATGTGCAGATTTGGTTGCAGATTTTGGTGCTGAATTAAGCTGTAGATTCACAACATTTTACACTGTTTGTGAAATTGTTACGTCTGCTCGGCACACTAAAGCGCCATGCCTAAGTACAGACACAAGATTGTGTCCTTTTACTAATCCGCAAAAACACACAGCATTTGCACTTACAACTTGCACCTGATTGAAAGACCCTTGTCCCTTACTAATCAGGGAAAGGGGGGCACCCCTGTCTAAAAGCGGAGTAATCGTCCCGATAAGGTCGGCCCCACTGTCTTCATCTGGGACTTGGCTATCCTTGATTAGGAACCTAGAGAAAAAACACTGGACACAGAACAGGACTGCACTTAAAGCACGTCTGGCCACCTGCACAGACATACAAAACACGTCGCTGTTCACATCAACACACAGAGTAATGCAAACCACACAGAACAGGACTGCACATAGTGCACATATCTGGCCACTTGCACAGACATACAAAACATATCACTGTTCACACCACCATACAAGGTTACGCATATCACACAGAACAATTTCAGACATATAAAACACGTATCTGTTCACACCAACATACCAGGTTGTGCATACAACATAGAACAGGAATCCCACACAGAGCTCACATGCATAAGGATGGAAAACCATAGCTAGTCCAAGTGTCCTCACTTCACAGAAAAGGAGTCAGCCACCGTGCTGAACATACAGGGAATAGTGTCAGGCATCACCCACCTGACACACACATAAGACATCAGACGTCTGGAGACCGCACCTGCCAAGGGATAAGGAGAAACCTGAGGGCACATGCACCCCAGAAACCACAAGGAGGGTAGGGACAGCAGGTGTCCAGACTGTCTTCAGGGAAGGAGAGAGAGAGACACTGCAGACAAGCATGCAAACACCAGCTCTGAGTGGGATTAACACAGTGATAAACAGTGATATATAAAATGACCAGCAATCTCTTCACAAGAGTTGCTGGTATTTATCTGAAGCAGACAAGGGGGATTGTCTGGTGGAGAATACCACACCCAACCGGCTCAATAAATTCCTATATGGGAATTTGTACACTAGGAAACCTGTAGAGCCACAGGTCCCAGGTGCACAACCTTAACAGAAATTAGCTCAATAGGTGGCGCTGTGGAAGATTGTTCCCTTACTCATTTGCATAGCTTTTTCCAATAAAGCTTTGCATGGTTTATAAAACTCCTGACAACCTCCACAAGGATCAGGAACACTATCTTTTCTCCTTAGGGAAAGCACCTAGAAGGAGAGTGAGTGAGGAGACTTATAAGGCCATTCATGCTCCTTTGGTTAATATGCAAATAAGGGAGATGGAACAGTGCCACCTATTGAAAGGCAGCAATCCTGCAAGTCAATGTTAGACTCTTTATACAAGCCTTGTATAAATGGCCTTGTAAGTCTCCTCACTCACCTTCAAGGTGCTCCCTCTAAGGAGAAAAGATGACTGATGAGGGGCAAACACACTGAAACAGCTGCCTGTGGATGAATTCTGGCTTGGCTTTCATTCCCAGTCATTGTTACAAGGCTTGTATAAAGAGTCTAACATAGACTTGCAGGAATGCTGCCTTCCACAAGGACAAACACTACCCCCCAGACTTAGGACTCCTTCGCTCGAGTGTATTTGTGTTCGTAATACGCAATGAATACAACCCACTGATTGATGTCAATGGGTTCGTTCCCATTTCTGTGCGCACCAAAAAATAGGACATGCTCTATCTTTCTGCGTATTTGCGCACCAAAGGTCCCCATAGAGGTCTATGGGGGATGTTTTTTTTTACAATTCAATGAAAAAAAGAACACATCTGAAACTCGTTAGGCTAAATAGCCATTTAAATTGGGATGTGCTCATCTGCAGCCCGCAAATAAAAATATCCTGCAAGCGCAAAAAGTATAGTAAAATACGCTGACCAACCAGAAGCCTACTGTGCACTGATATGGGGTAAGAGCCTCGGATCAGCTGTCTGTAGATGGGTATTCTGGTTTGCATCGTCATTAGTCATGTTGCAAGGCCGGTTGAAAGGTTGGATATTAACTTATAGGGAGGCTACCTTCCAATAGGTGGCACTGTGGATACACTTTTCCATACTCTATTTTTGCTTTCAGAAAGTCCCAAAAGTAAGCCAGCTTTAAAGGAGACCAATCAGAAGAAAACTAAAGCTCTCACCAAGCTCTGAAGATTCGGATCGGCCAATCAGTTGTATGTTTATAGTTCGTACAAACGCCTCACCTGTCAATGTGCCAGACTGAACTGGCAGACCAATTATAGACACCATTTAAATACAAATGCCGTAGGAAACTCCAGAGGGCACAAAGTGGTAAGGGATCAGCCGTAACCGGAGGATCATGCCATACATGCATATTTTCAGCCAACGGCCACACAAAAAAATCCAAAGTGAGCAACCAAATTTTTTGTGAATTGCTACTTTTTTAGTTGTCATGGATAAATGTTTAAGACTGATAGACCATAATGGACGTAGTGCCCTCCTCAATGGTCATACTGACTCAGATGCCCCCCTGTGATCCCTCTATGGTCTTCCACCATTCTTGTAGAGATTCTTAGACTACGCGATGCACAATAAGCACTGCTAGTGCATCGGTATTCTAAGACACTACACGGCACTCTGATTGGCCAGCACTGCTTGTACCAATAGCAGCATGCACTGTCTGACTACCAATGCACAGTGTGCATGGCATACTGATAGGAGTGCAGCACCGCCCATGCACGTTAATAGGGCACCAAGTAATATAGATCACCCCCTCTCCAGTCCCTGGGACAAAATCTGCCTAGGGACTAGAGTTGCTTTAAAGGCGGTTATTCAGGCTTTTAATATCGATGACTTATCCTCAGGATGGGTCATTAATAGTTGATCGTCAGGAACCTGTCCTTCTGGATCCCCACCGATTAGCTGATTTTCCGTTCCGTTGTCAGTGCAGCAGGGCTGGACATCGTCATTGGTGGTCAGGACCAGAAGTCTAATAGTCGGCTTCACTCTTATTGCAGTCATTGGGAGCTGTGCCTTATATTAGATTTCTGGATACTCATTGCAGTAAATTGCAAATGTAAGAGCAGGCATCGCTCCCAACTATCTCAGTAGGAGTGACGCCGCCTATTACACTTCTGGTCTTGACCATTGATGATGACCTCTGGCCCACTGCATTGACAGTGAGTCGGAAGATCTGCTGATTAGCGGGAATCTGGAGTGGCAGACCCCTGCCGATTTACTATTGAACCTATCCTGAAGATAGGCCATCGATAGTAAGAGCCCAAAATACCCCTTTAACAGTCCAGTATTATATACGATCTCATATTTATTGAATGGGACAATTCATTTTCTACCCGCTTATAAGGCTACAATATATTGTCCTCTAGTACCTTTAGGATCAGCAAATGGGTAGCTTACCCACGTAGCAATCATTAAAGGACTTGTCCCTTTGTAAAACCCCACTGCATGCACTAACTTAACGAATAGGCATATACTCACCCCTCTCCGATCCCGCTGTGTCCTGGCTAGTGTTTATTTACAGTTTGCAGTCCTGCCCGGTTTACAGGAAGTCACAGGCAATAGCAGAGCTCAGCTGGGACAACCCCTTTAACATGACATCTCGATAACTCAATTTACAGCAATCTAGTACATTGTACTTAAGTTATCCTAACACCATAAATGACAAGTTAATGTTTGCTACATCTGTATGTATTTAGGGATCCTGCAGGCACCGGAGGGTTAATTTGGAGTGGCACATAACATTTGAAGGGAACAACCCCCACCCCCACCCCCAACCCCCAACAGCTATTCAGAATTCCAGAAGAATAGCAAATGTGGGGAGAATAACCTCAATGTGCTAGCAGTCATCCACTTGTAAAAATTGTCCTGACATTTCAGGTTCACACTCTGTAATGAGAATATTGAGTGTGATATTTGACCCCATCTACGTGTGCTTTAGCGTACACGCGTGTAAAATTACTGCACCAGAAAAAAAAAAGAAGAAGCCGCAGCGGCGATGCAATTATTTACAGGAACGAGAAGACACAGATGAAGCTTTGTGGACAGAATAAAAAAGGGAAAGCGACTTTTCATCTTAAGTGCAGCGAGCAGCCGAGCTATTCCTGTACATCATTTGTAGAAGACAGATGTGTTCTCCTCCACTGCACCCGATTTACTCCCAACTCGCAGGTCAGCCAGAAGTTTAAAAATTCAGACTTGTGCCCACTGCGATCGCATTTAATAGGAACGGCGGAGGACAGCAACGAGCAAGGCAGGATTCGGAGAGGCGCTTGAGCAGCGGAGCTCAAGTTGTTAGGATGTGACCCGTTGGCTACAATAATGGGGGCGGACATTGAAATTAGCATTCCGTTAACGTTGACTCCTTCCCGCAGAAGTCATTCTTCATTTTTGCTTTTTCATCCTTAGTTTAAAAAAAAAAAAAAAAAATGAGTACGTTTTTTTTATATTTCTATTTCATGTTTGGGAGGGGCGAGTCGTACTTTTCAATGGCACCGTTTAATGTTCTGTATAATGTATTGGAAAACTTTTAAAAAATTTCAGTAGAGTGAAATGGAAAAAAAAACTGTTTTGCGTTTTTATGGAGGGGGTTTGTTTTTATGGTGTTACGGTGTAATAAAATTTCTGTTAAATTTAATCTGTGGGTTACCAAATTTTTAGCGGTTTTTATGTTGTGCTATTTTAAGAATAGAAGATGTTTTTTAAAAATTGCTTTTTTGTTTCCATCTTCTGATCCCCTTAATTTTTTTCCTCTCCGAGGCTGCTGTGTGAGGGCTTACTTTTTGCGGTACAAAAAAAAAATTCTGTTGTAGCTTCTGTTGGTACTATTTTAGGGTTTACACAACGTTTTTGTTACGATCGTGTGGGCAACTAAGCACGGGGCCCACACGATTGCGACCAAAGGGGACAGGGTACGCACACGGGTTTCAACCAGCTGACCCTGTGCTACCGAGAGGAATGGCATGGCCCTACCTAAGCGGGGACATTGCCCCAATAAGGGCAGCCCAGCAGTCTTCAGATCTGGGCCCTAGCTGATCCTAGGAGCCACGCACCAGAACAGGATGCATTCACCTGCCACATGACAGGGACAGAACAACAAGACACACAGAGCCAGAATACACAGCATACAGCAGCCACAGTGCAAACACTAATAGCAGATGATAAGCTGAATATAAATGCGAGGTGTTTGTTCGTACATTGGCCAATGAACTTAAGCTGCAAGCCCCGGCAAGGCCCCTCGTATCTTGCAGTTCCTACACTAGCAAGACACATCTACTAGAGGGCCCTAGGGCCAACCTAGCGCAGACATAGCAAACAAACTCAGCAGACCAAACTGACACAAAATAAATGTACAAACGGACATGAACAGCAAGGCACAGATCACACAGCAAGCTGCAACAGAATACAGATAGCAGGTCACACAACAAGCTTACAGAGAACAGGTAACAGGACACATGTCACAGATAGATCCAAACAGTACAAGACCAGATTCAGACTGACCAGGAGCTGGGTATATATGTGAGCACAGACCCAGGGGATTGGCCAGCAGGAAGTACCACACCCAGCCAGCTCAATCAATTATCCCTGAGAGTGCTGTGCTGCTGGAAGCACAGTAGTACAACATGTCTCAGCAGCACACGTAACAGTTTTGATCACCAATTATGTTTTTTATATGGAGACTGGTAAAGGGAGATTTCTTAAACTTTTAATATGTTATTGTAATAATTGAAAAAATCTTTATTTTACTTTTTTTTAAAGTCCTACTACGGGAATTGAACTGGTGATCCTCCAGTTGTTTCTACAATATACTGCAGTACTTTGGTATTGCAGTATATTGTACTTAGAACAGCTTCATATTAAGCCAGGGGCAGGGCTTAATAGTAATAAGATCCATGGCAGGTCTGGGAGCCTGCACTAGCCCCCAGGCTGCTATTGAAACCAAATATCACCCCTTGATAAGAAGAAATTATTGGCAGGTCTACGAGCCTTCACTAGGTCCCAGGCTATCAGCAATTGAATGGCACCACATAATAGGAAGGAATCCGTGGCAGGCCTGAGAGCCTTCACTAGGTCCCAGGCTATCATAGCAATTGAATGGCACCACATACTAGGAAGGAGTTCATGGCAGGCCTGAGAGACTTCACTAGGTATGATACTGCCATGGCAACCAGGAAGAGATCTATGACATACCTGCGAGCCTTCACTAGGCCCCAGACTACCATAGCAACTGAACGGCACCACTTAGGAAACCCATGGCAAGCCTTGGAGCCTTTACTAGGCCTAAGGGTTCCATGACAACCAAACGGCATCCCATGATCTTGTAACCTAATGGCGAATTGTTGGAGTCCCCTCTCTCTGCCTATCCATTTAAATGCCGATATCAGAACTGTGAGCAGCATCCAAATGGTTAAAGGGTCAGTATCAGATATCTCAATAAGACTGAGTATCTGCTCTATTTCATAGCCCACCTCTGCCACGTATGGAGTTGGCTTAGCTCCTGAGTTCGCCTCATACAATGGCTCTTGACATCCACCATACATGTACAGAAGATTTCAGGTTTGGGGTTACTGTATACTTGACTCTTGATACATCTTTGCAGGGGTGTAGCAATAGGGGTGCAGAGGTAGCAGTTACTACTGGGCCTTGGAGCCTTAGGGGGCCGAAAGGCCTCTCTATCATATAAGAAAACACTAATGTTATAAATGGCGCGTAGATGATTGGGGGGACAATGTTACAGATTTAGCATTGGGGCCCCTACATTTAGCCTTCTAAGATTCTAGCAATGTCCCCGGATGCTAGTGTTGCATTGATGGACTTCTTAAGAGAGACCCAACGATGCAGAGAAAGTTGTGGAGGCGGGCCCAAACTAAACTTTTGCATCTGGGCCTTGGCATCTCTCGTAAATTGACAGGCAGCTTTGCCAATGGTTCAGAGCATAAAGGGCCAGACGTTCATTTGTGGTCTCAGTAGGACCTTGATTTGGGGATTTTGGCACAGTAGACTTATCCAAGCCTTTTACACAGAACATTTCAGAGGATGCGCCAATTGTTCCATTACTGAACATAATTGTACTTTATAGTTCACACGGAGGAGTGGTAGTTGGATGAGACCTAGACATTTAGCATTTGGTCTGAGTGATCAGATTGCTCCCAGTTTGCTCTTTTATCTCAAAATGTGGTTGGAAACGAGCAAACACAAGCCGTTCAGCTGTAATTTCCCAACTCCGCTTCCAATAATGCTCGCATAAGCCAATGTATTTAATTTTTACAATGACAAGGTTTCGTTCTTTTATTGGATCAACAGCTTAATGAGTAAATCCTGCCTCTTAAATCTATAGCGCTGGAAATGATCCTCTTATGTTGGGTTTTTCTAGAATTGTATTCTACAGCTTTTTTTGGTGTTTTGCTTTACAAAGGTCGAAAATTTCACCCAGAGCGTACAATAGAATAGTCAAGAGAATCAGCCAAAAAATTGTTTCCATGATTGATTGTATGCGGAAATTTAGGAAGACACTTAAAGAGGACCTGGCACCGGAAAGAAGATGCCAGCCATGGCTCCGCTAACTCTTTCCTACTCTGAATGTGTTCTCTATACTCCCCTTTCTTTGCCTGCATAGGTTCTTCTTAGATTTGGCTCCCAGCTATTTAAATTTGTCAAGTGGGCGGCCCCCACCTTTCACTGCCAAACAAGTACAACATCACCCTTTGAGAGTGAGCAGTAAAGACCCCCTAAACTACTAAGCTATTCTCTGGGAGAGCTTCTAGCTTTATACACACAGTAGATATAAAAAGTCTACACCCCCCTGTTAAATGGCAGGTTCGGCTCTTCTAGGAGGATTTTCCTGACCTTTTCTCAGTTGGTCCGTAAAGATCTTACATCAAAGGGATCTGATTGTTTAAAGGCGTCAATCAGGAGAAGAGGGCCAAAAAGGTATTACCTATACCAGGGAACACAGTGAAGACGTCATCAAGAAGTGGATTCAATTTGGCACAACGGTGACATTACCAAGAACTGAACGTCCCTCAAAAATTGATGAAAAGACCAGAAGAAAGTTGGTCTGGGAGGCCAAGAGGGCTACAGCAACATTAGAGGAGCTGTAGGAATATCTGGCAAGTACTGGTTGTGTAGTGCATGGGACTATTATCTCCCGTATTCTATATGTCTGGGCTGTGGTGTAGGGAGGGGGGGGGGGGGGGGGAGCAAGACGGAAGCCTTTACTTGCAAAGAAAAATATCCAAGCCTGGATATGTTTGGCAAAACTTGTATCAAGTCTTCCAAAAGTCTTGTTAGAACGTGTTATGTCTGATGAGACCAAGGCTGAA
Source organism: Eleutherodactylus coqui (assembly GCF_035609145.1). Lineage (NCBI taxonomy): Eukaryota > Metazoa > Chordata > Amphibia > Anura > Eleutherodactylidae > Eleutherodactylus > Eleutherodactylus coqui. Next base: position 102,004,449 of record NC_089848.1, on the reverse strand, counting down.
CTTTATGGCCCTAATTCCAAAAGGTATGTTTGGTGCAAACCCAACACTGCGCATGACCAAAAGAACATCATACCCGCAGTGAAAATGGTGGGGGCAGCTTAATGCTTTGGGGCTGTCTTTCGGCTGCTGGAACTGCGGCTCTAGTCAAGGTGGATCGAATTCTGAACCGTTCCAAATATCAATCCATTTTGACACAAAACCTTCAGGCTTTGGCTAAAAAGCTGACGATGAAGAGGAATTTCACCTTTCAGCATTTCAACCCAAGCAGCGCTCCTCTCACACACCAGGAACTGCATCTGAGCGTCGCCGCCGGCGTTCTTGTGTTGCATCGGTTGCAGTTACTGGTGTGTACTGCACTGTGCCGGCAGTATTTGGGAAGGGAAATGAATACTGCATGGGTTGAAATCAGCTGCGGATCTGGTCCCTTCTGAGATGTTTTTCCTCAGCAGAATTTCGCCATTCTAATATTGCACTTTCCCATTTCCGCCTTCTGTCCCCAGGAATCCTGCCCCACTTGAAGGTTCAGCATGTCCCAATAGACAGGACAACACTTGGACTCACTGTCACATGTCCCAATAGACAGGACAATACTTGGACTCACTGTCACAATTTGGTATAGAGTAATGGGGTGAGTACAGAGTTAGAACAAAAGCTGTATCCAATGGATGACTTAGTAGACTTAAAGAGAACTTGTCTTCTCCTCAGGTCAGCAGGTCCCCAGGTCAGCAGGGCCAGCTGCATAGCTTTGCAGCCACGGCGGTTATGACTCTATCATAGGTTTTCTTTTGCTCTTACTCTCCCTGCTCTCCATACTGAGTCAGTTTAGATTTGGCTCCTGGCACTGTGAAGCTGTCAAGTGGATGGTCTCTAACTTTCACTATCAATGGATGATGTCAAATTTGATTGACAGTGAGCAGTGGAGACCTCCCACTTGACAGATTCAAACAACTGGGAGCTGAAATTAATAGGACTCGGAACGGTGGAACGGGTGTGTGTTGGGGGGGAGTTAAGAGAAAAGAAAAGCTGAGAGAGAACCAGTGGGCCTGTAGATGCGAATCTATGCAGTTGGCCCTGCCGACCCGAGGTCCTCATTAAATACTTCTGGTTCAGCATGTCCCAATAGACAGAACAACTCTTAGACTCACTGTCACATTACGCTGAAAAAATTGGAATGTGCATAACCAGATCTAAATTGAAATCCCCCTTTTCCTTATTTGAGCCTATCGTTCCAATGTTAAGACAATTTGAATTTTTATTAGTCTTTTAGTGCCAAATCAACAAATAAACCCAATACCTTTTATTTTCCTAATGATTTGCTAAGAAGAAGGAAAGAAAAAAGTCTCATCCTTCCAGTTCTTCTTCTACGTGCCTCACTGTCCAGATTCCCCGAGGAGGCAGCAATCCTTCATATTCACATCAAAGCACTGAGAGCCGCCAAAGGCACGCACGGCACAAGTGTACAGAATGGATTGCTGAGAAGTGTTATCTTTCATTATGTATATTTGCAACAAAACAAAAAAGAAAGATAGCACATCGGGAAAAAAAAGCACATTCTACCGCGTCGTAAAGGTATTGACGCAAATATCATGCACCGGGCTTTGAAGAAATGTTAAAAACCTTGAATTGAAGGGTGCAAACAAAACCCTCCTGCCATTATTTTAGGATTTAATGCATCTGAAGGTTTTAAAGAATGTTTCATGAATAAATACTTTTTTTTGTGCTTTGATAGATTAGAACATTCCAGCCCCGCTGATTCTTACTGCTCGGCGACCTTTTTTCTCCACTGCAATTTTGATTGGAGATCAACAAAAGACAATAGTAACCTTTCCAAATTCATTCTAATAGGCTCAGCTGACCTTAAGAAACATCCGTGAGTGTGTACTGTTCATTTCCCTATTACCTGTTTTATGATATTAGCATTTCACTATCCTATTTGGATTAGGTGGATTTGTGGAATTTATTCTAAGCCTGACTAGGTTTTGTCGCAGAGGAAATTGCAAAAGGAAATTACATCTAAACACAGCTGTATGTGCCCTATTAAAATGTATACAGTGCGATTATATATATGTGTATTTAGAACATTTGAGCTTAAAGGGAACTTGCCGTGTTGAAAATGCAGCCCGAGTTATAGAGCAGGAAGAGCTAAGCAGAATGATATATAATATAGTGGGGAAAGGTTCAGTAGAACTAGTTGTTTGCAACTTCTGGGATTAGGTGTCCAGTGGGCGGTCCTAATCAGTGATCGACAGCCTGTCCTGGATGAGAGTAGGACCGCCCACTGGACTCCAAATCCCAGAATTACAAGAGGTTTTAATGCATAAATTACTAGATCTATAAATATATGTATATATATATATATATATTTTTTTTTTTTATTTTATTTTTTTTCTCGAAAATGAGGTGACTACAGATTGGACCACATTTTTAGTGTCACAGTTTGACTTTTCAATGCCCTCATAGCGGTAAACACCAAATGGCGGAATGGAAAATACTTCGGAATTGTATTTTTTATCAATTACATCTAGTACATGTGGTTGCTTTAATGAATGTATCTCCTATATATGGTATTTTACTAATTAAAACCAGGTAGTGAAACATTTTATATTCCTCTAGTCTGTTTTTGTTTTCTGATTTGTAGAGTTTTTATTTTATTGTGGGGGCCGCCATCTTGCCTGAGCTGCAGTGTACTGCATTTAGAGCTAAGCTTTACAGCAACATCATGGCCCATGAATACAATGGATAGGAGAAACCCATTGAACTCTATGGGAGAATGTTATGGGCATACGTTGAGAGCTGTGCAGGGAGGGGGAGGAGGTGAGTTGTGACATCACCTATTATGAGTGGTGGATTCTGTGGTATGCCCCGTTCAGACGGAATGATTATCATTCAGAAAATCGTTCAAATGAACGAAACTGAACGATGAGTGAGAATCGTGAGGTTTTCGTTCGTCGATCAATTTCAGCCGGCATAAAAGTCAGTGTGGGCTCATTTACTGCTCGTGCTGTTTAAACACTAATCGTTCTGTCTTTCACCGTACGATTCTCAAAGAGAATCATGCAGTCTAAACGGGCTGCGCGAATGAGCTGGTGATGACATCATCAGCTCATACACCTGGGCAAACGAGAATCGTGAGATTCTCGGCCCTTGTAAAAGAACCATTATCCATATATAGGTGTCACCTTTCAGTGTAATCCTGCCTGTGATGACAATAAGAAGTTTTCTTGACAGAACAGGAAGTCTCAGATTATCATTCAGGCCTAGTGGTCAGTGTGAGAATTGCAGGGTTTTAGAATTTTTGTAAATGCAAGTCATGATATTGAAAATGTAGAAAATTATCAAAAATTCATGAAAAATATGTTTTGAGGAAAAATTTAATTTATACAAGAGGTCATTTTCTAATTACACATTCTCCATAGGCTGGTCAAATTTTTAGTTTTTCATTTTTGAATGGTCTAAATATGATTTTATGTAATGAACGCTAATAATCCCATGTTTTGCACTTGCACATGAACACAATACAGTGGAGAAGGCTCAGGTGCGCCCTAGCATAGAACATCCATTATATTACGACTTCTCGTTATTATTCCTCCCGCTAAGGTCTTCCGGATCTCCCAGATCTTCAGTCATGTCCTTGACTCTGAAAGACCATCTCACACGGGACAGAATATGCCATCCCTGGATTCAGCACCAAAATCCGCACTGCAAACTGTTGATGGGGGAGTTCTGGCAGGATTCCGATATTTTCAATTCCACACCAAAATCTGCATGTTAGCAGTGCGGATTCTGGGGTTAAATGTTCCACAGGAGGTCATGTTCCGCAACGCGTTGCAGCATATTCCGTCCTGTGTGAAAGGTTCTCAAAGCTCCTTTTGCGTGGAGCGATAAATTGATCGCACGGTCGAACTATGAAAGAGTTTGCAATTAAGCCTGTGCAAAATTGCATTCGCTAATCATTCAGTCGTTCAGATTCACTGCACCACTGTTTTTGCCCTAAATGAAATTTATTTGGTCTTGTACAGATTTCACCTCTTAAAGAGTAATGTTATGTTAAAATAAAGCACACCATAGTTTTTCTGGTGAAATCCTCTGCCAGTTTGATATATCACACACCTACCTTCCCATTGGAAAAATGTGAGTTGAATTCGAAATGGCAGGATTCAAAATGGCCGTCATGTTGGTGACATGGCCTAACAGGTTTTCCCCTTCCCCTGCAGCTCGTATGCAATATTTGATCACTGTCTGCCAAACAGCTTCAACACTTTTGAGACACACTGTACTTTTACTAGAGGTACATATACTATTTCGGTGGGAAATTATATTCTTTTAGCGGGAGTTGGGGGTCACATACATTTGTTGGGGGCACACACACTTTTGTTGGAGGCACATATACTCTTTCAGGGGTACACATCTTATTTCAGTGGGAGTAGTGGGGTGCACATACTTCTCATGAGCCCATGCAATGACAGCATTCCCCCACTCTCGACTCGACTTACAACCCTCTGCAGGTTTTGGTGCAGATCTACATCAAGATCTGCACCAAAATCCCCATGTAAGAAACGGAGTTTGATGTAGATTTTGACATGGATCAGCCTTAAAATCTGTGCAAAGCAGAGAGCAGGAACTGGGGCTTAGGGAAAAACTGCCATTGGCTGATGCCCATCACATGACGTAAGAACAGAGTTGTCACCCAAACGCCTTTTCTTTATCAGTTAGATGACCGATGGATTAATTTGGTTGCTAGATGTCTATTACTATCACATCTGTGTTCACATTTCTCACAGGAAACTCGGATACCGGCCGCTCTTTACTCGCTAGCAATTTACTGAAATTGTCAAAAGTGCGGCTGGAGGCGATAATTGTTGCTGGCGAAAATCTCTCACCTGTTTTTATGGATAAGTCATTTTCCAAATCAGAAATTCCTCAGCAGTTCATTCTGCATGGGCTGAAAATAAGCGAGTCTACTGAGTAGTGACCGTGGTGCCCGTCTGAGGGCAAGACTGTCATTGCATATGTGATGAGAGCCGTAGAGAGAGCGAGAGTGAAGAATAGGACCAGATCAATGAGGTTTACTTGTCTCTGTCTGCCTGTGCTTAGGCCGGCTTCACATGGACGCATTTTCATGCATATTGAAAAGAAAGGTTTGTTGGCCAGTAGAGACAAATGTGATTGTTCCCAGCAAGAGAAACCAAGTAATCTTGTAGATATGATACCTTTTAATGGCTAACAAAAATACATGATGTAATAACGAGCTTGCGAACCTCTCGGGCTCTTTGTCAGGCTAAAATGGAATAAATCCAAAGATGCACGAATATTTATACACACTTATGACACAGACATGGATGTGGTTGGTTTGCACTTAAAACTTGGCACTGATAAGGGAGTGAAGTTTTATGGAAAGTTTTAAACACAGCGCCACCCTTGTCCATAGTGTTGTGTGCAGTTTTGTAGCTCACGGAAGTAAATGGGAGCTGAGCTGTAATACCAGACATACATTGTCTCCCCACAGCCTACTATTCTATGTTACAAGGGTGGCGCTGTGTTTGGAAGAAAGCAGCCATGTTTTTCTAAGCCTTGGAGAACCCCTTTAACTCTTTCCAATCCAGTCGGACCTCATCTGACATTAAGATTTCCCTGCATATCTCCCATGTTTCTAACAGTATGCAGTACAGCACTCCGATGTTGGAGACTGTTCGGAATATGTATGTTACAGTATGTAGGACAACTCTTCAATGTCGGAGTGCTGTCCTGCTTACTGTTAGAAACATGTGCTATACACATTTTATGCAGTTATAGGACGCCTCTGTACGGCACTGTATTAACCCCTTCACGACCAATGACGTACCGGTACGTCATGGAGCGTCGGGGTATCTATCTTATATCTATCTCATATCTATCTATCTCAGATCTATCTATCCATCTATCTATCTATCCATCTATCTATCTATCTCATATCTATCTATCTATCTATCTATCTCATATCTATCTATCTATCTATCTCATATCTATCTATCTATCTATCTTCTATCTCATATCTATCTATCTCATATCTATCTATCTATGTATCTCACAACCATCTATCTATCTATCTATTAGAGATGAGCGAGCATTGCCCGTAGCGAATACCTGCCCACTTGAGAGAAAAGGTTCAGGTGCCGACGCGGGTGACAGGTGAGTTGCGGCAGTGAGTAGGGGGAGCGGGGGGGGGGAGGGGGGGAGAGGAAGAGAGAGATCTCCCCTCCACTCCTCCCTGCTGCTCCCTGTCCACCAACCTTTTCTCTTTCAGGTACTCACTAAGGGCAATGCTCGCTCGAGCAATTGCCGTTAGTGAGTATGCTCGCTCATCACTACTATCTATCTATCTATCTATCTATCTATCTATCTATCTATCTCATATCTATCTATCTCCTATCTATCTATCTATCTATCTATCTCATATCTATCTATCTCATTATCTACCTATCAATATATCTATCTCCTATCTACCTATCTCGTATCTATCTATAGTATCTATTTCATTATCTATCTATCTCATATCTATCTATTTATCTATCTATGTACCTTCTATCTATCTTGTATCTATCTCATATCTATCTATCTATCTATCTATCTATCTATCTATCTATCTATCTATCTATCTATCTATCTATCTATCTATCTCATATCTGTCTATCTTTCTATCTATCTCATATCTATGTATTTATCTATATCTATCTATCTAGTTTGGGCCCTGGGGTAAGTGTATATATGTGTATGTGTGTGTATCTGTCTGTCTCCTCTATCTCATATCTATCTATCTATCTATCTATCTATCTATCTATCTATCATGAGAGAAATTAGAGATGAATAGTCTAAGTTATATTAATATACATATATTTACAGGATTATTACAATTACTGTGAAACTCATTTAATTTTCAAAAAATTGCTAATAAAATCATCATGTCAGGTCATTTTTATATATTTCTGTTGAGTCATTCCAAGAAATCTATACGCACTTTCCCCACCCAAAATACATAAGAGCTGCAGAGAGTGCAGGGGGCAGGGAAATTGGATTGGAAAGGGTTAAGAGGTGTAAAAATGGTTCCCTTTAATGCTTCTGAGAGATTTGGTTTCGTCACCCACGTTGAATTAAAACCCAACATCTCACACTATCTCCCAATTTTCGGAATGCAGTTAGGGGGTTCACTTATTTCTTCATATCTACGCTTGCTTGTTCATTTTTAATTCCCTGCCCAAATTGCGCAGGCGGCACAGTGTGGTGCAGCGGTCATCATGTCTGAAGGCTTTCATGTTTTGGTGCCGACAGGAGCGAGCGGTTCTCCTGCTTATTTCCGAGGACAGCGGGGTTCAGCCGAATCCAACCTATTATTTTCACCTGATGATTGTAATGTCATTTGTAAGCCCCGTTCAGTATGCTGCGAGCCGCCGCCGACACTCATGTAACTACAGTCTGTGACATTGCTCCACCATGGCTTTTGTAATGTTGTGTTTTTAAATTGAACATGTAGCGTAGTTTATCACAATTATTTACAGGACGTCTCCACATTTATAGCGGGATCTGCCGCGTGCGAACCTCCCGAAGAGGACGACTCCGCTCCACCTGCCGAGCCATTTAAAAAGTTGTAATTGGAAATGGCATAATAAACAATAAGATGTTGTAATGCGAACCATAATAGCCACCGGTTACTCTGTTAACCGCCATATGGTGTCTATATAATACAGCGTGCATTGAAGTACGACATACCGTTCTTCTCCAGGATTGCTTTGGAATCTGTGAAAGAGAAAGAAAAATTCTATAGCGGAAATACACTGAACAGCCACTTTATTAGAGACCCTCATCTACAAGAGCCGTAGATCCCTCTGGTCTACAGGAGTGCAGTGATTCGTTGTGACGTAGATTCCGCTAGGTGATGAAATCATCATTCTGCAGGAATATCGGCCCCTGCGGACAGGAAGCTTATTGTAGTTCTCGGATATTAGATGGAGGTGCTGACATGTTCTGACCAGCCTGGCAGGAAGGGGTCATCGATTCATGCTGCTCGCGCCAAATTCTGACCTCCTATCAGCACGGGGCAACAGAAATCTGGGTTAATCTGACCAGAAGATGTTTTTCTGCTGCTCAGTGATACAATTTTTGTGTTTCTCTTAGACACAATGGTGCTGGAACTGGCCATCTGACGTTATAGCCCATCCGTGTTAAGGAACGATCCGTTGTGAGTACGGAAACGTTAGTTGGAGCTCCACTATTGTATTCTAATTTATTAGGAGGTGCTCGGCTCTTAAAAAGGCCCAATGTCCACATGCGGATTAGATTTACGTGGCCGTCCGCACTTCAATTTACACATGCGAATTTGTTTTCCGGATTCCGCTGCGGGGAACAAATTGCAACATGCTCTATTTTAGGGTGTATTCTGTGTAGAAGACTTACATTGAAGTCAATGGAAGCCATCCTCTCTGCGGCCCTTCTTTGCTTCCCCACGCACCATAGATTCAAATCTATGCCAGTTACCATTTCACACAGATTTGCTCTATTGATTATGCTAGTTTGTAGCATAAATGATAGTAAATGTGTCAGGCTGTGGAAGGCCACAGCTCTTCAGTTAAGCCCTGCCCCTTTTTCAAAAAGTTGACCGATGCCGTGTGCATCATCAAAAAATTGCAATTGCTTGTGCAGAAATCCACTTGCAGCTCTGGCTCTTAAAGGGGTTGTACTAAGCTTTCAAGTTATCCCCTATCCACCTCTGAGACCCCCACTGATATCCAGAACGGGGCTCCCGCTCTGCCTGTCACTGCGGGGTCACGTCTCCTTCTGCAGTGATGACAGAAAGAATGAAACATTGGCTGAGCATGCCCGGTCGGCGCACCAAGCATTTCAATGGGGCTAACGGAAATACCAGAACTTGGCTCTCTCATTAAAAGTGAATGGCTTGCGTGACCAGCGCTTCATTCAATCAACACAGTGAGCAGGACAGGGGACATGGGACCTTCCAATTTTCAAGATCATGGGGGGTCTCAGTCACTGATCAGCAAGTAATATCCAATCCTGTGGATAGGGAGTAATCTTCATACAACCCCTTTAATCCATTAGGTTCATCTTTGGCTTTCCCCTATGTCAGACTGTTAAATCGATGCCAGTCAACTCACATAGATTTACATTATAATTTACAGGAGTTTCTAGCTGAGCTATAGGATGCCACACCCCTCCACACAAGCTCCACCCATTTCCCAAAAACTCAGCCGCCTTTATAATCAAAAAGTTCCAATTTTTCTGTGCAGAACTTAATTTACTCTAAAATTGTGACTTTTGGATGCCAGAATACACCCTTGTCCCCATAGAGGTACACTAGGGGCCCTTTGCAGCCTGTTGGCGCTGTGTTACACTTTTTGTTTGACATAGGTCGATAGAACAGGGAAGTGTCTGAGCCGTAAGATCTATGCCTGGGGTAAAGTCATCTGCTCAGGCTAAATTGAATATATCTTAAGAGTCATGTAGAATCTTACCTCTGATCACAGATGAAAAGAAGTGAAACTTTTCAAGACATTTGAAGAGACTCTAAAAAGGACATGATAGGTATGTATAAATAGATATATGGTCTATCCAAAAATATCGTGATAAGCGTCTTCCATGTTAAATAGCTTCGAAAGAGTGATGGGGGGGGGGGGGTACTTCCTCCGTCACTCTATCTTTAGAAGCAACAAAGCTTCTAGAAGAGCTGTGAATCTTTGGAGTAGCCACCTCCGGGCCCGGCCACAGTGGAGATAGGTGACGGCTTCAAAAAGACTAAGACCGTTTGTCGGTGGAAACACGTCTTCTGTGCTATGGGATGTCCTGTCTATAATTCAAATAAAGCATGTTTTGTCCATAGAGCTTACACTTTTTCGTGTTTGATGTCTGTAACTGCCGCTCAGGACTTGCGGCTGTGCCTGGTGCTCTGCACATATAGGCATGCGTGACCCTGGATTGGAGGAGGTCAGCTGACTACTTTTTTTCTTTTTACATTTTAAGGCTGTTCTCACACTTGCGTTGGGGTCAGTTTAGGGTTTCTGTCTCTCTGCTCCATTTTTGGAGGAGAGAAACTGATAAAAGACAGAAAAAAATTATCTCCTTTTTTTTTTCCCCCATTGATTTCAATGGGGTTTCAAAAAAAAACGGAAAGCAAACACATAAGCTTCCATTCTGTCGTGTTTCCAATTTTTTGGATTGCAAAAATAACGCTGCAGACTGCATGATGGAATGGAAGCGAGCGGAAGCCTTTTGGTTTGCTTTCTGTTTTTTTTTTTTTTCAAACGCCATTGAAATCAATGGGGAAAAAGTTTTTTTCAGTTTTATTTCAGTTTCTCTCCTCCAGAAACAGAACAGAGAGCTGTAAACCCTGAACTGACCCCGACGCAGGCGTGAAATCGGTCTTCGATGAGTTCTTAGAGCCTAAGAATAAAACAATCTTATGTAAACATACAGATATGCAGGATCCTTGTTTGATCTACTAAGTTGATCCAGTATGATCGCCACTTTTTCCCTTTAGTGTTTTTTTCTTACATTCCTCGGGATCAGCTGGGAGAAACTAAAATGTATCCCTACTAGAGATGAGCGAACGTACTCGGATAAGCACTACTCGTCCGAGTAATGTGCCTTATCCGAGTACCGCTGTACTCGTGCTGAAAGATTCGGGGCGCTCCGCTGCTGACAGGTGAGTCGCAGCGGGGAGCGGGGCAGAGCGGGCGGGAGAGAAGGAGAGAAAGATCTCCCCTCCGTTCCTCCCCGCTCTCCCCTGCAGCTCCCCGCTCCGCAGCGCGTCCCGAATCTTTCAGCACGAGTACAGCGGTACTCGGATAAGGCACATTACTCGGACGAGTAGTGCTTATCCGAGTACGTTCGCTCATCTCTAATCCCTACCCCTTCCCTTAATTTGCATATTCTTCCATCCCCTGCTAAAACGTGATGGACCTACTCCAATTATCTCTAACATTAAAACCACATTCCAAATGTTGTGTGGGTCACCCTTGTAACATCAAAAAAGCTCTTACCTATCAATGGCATGGATTCTCCAGGACCTCTGAAGGTGGTCTTAGTGGTATGTGACTTTTACATAAAATTAAATCTTGTTATTTGTATAGCACCATCTTATTCCACAGCGCTTTCAAGTAATTGATTACACCCCACCAAGCTGGGTACTCCCATCTCAGAAGGATGGAAGGCTGAATTGATTTTAGCTGGCTACCTAAACCAGGCAGGGATTGAACTAGCAACCTTCAGGTTGTGAGCCAGAGCTTAGAACTGCATTTCTGCTGCCGTGGCGCTCTGCGCCACACAAGGCTAACATTTAGATGTTAGGCAGCATCTGAAAGGCCGTCCTGTACTACTACATTTGGAAGCGCCATCATTTGCCGAGCTCAACTATTTTCTGGACATGTGAAAATCAATTTTTATGAGTCAACCACTTTAACTACATAACCCCCTGAATGAAAGCCTGTCATGTCCTAATATTAGTGGTGCTGGCTGCATAGCTTTGCTGCTGCAGCCTCACTAACTTTATCGCAGCTTTTCTTTCATTTTTCCTTTGCCCTCCCCCACATTACCCTGTGTTAGCTCTTCTGAGATTTGGATCCTGACACTTGTAATATTTGGCTCCTGGCAATTGGAATGTTTCAACTTGGCAGTAGGGCCGATTCCAAGTTTACATGGCTCCTTGGGTGACAATGCCACAATGGGCCTCCTAATCATTTATAGGCCCCACCGGGCTATTTTAGTAACTTATAGAACCCATTTTGTCTCCCTTAGTAATTTATAGGCTTTGCCCCCCCCCTCCTTTGTGGTTTATAGGCCCTGTTCTGTCCCTTTCAGTAATTTATAGACTTTGTTTTGACCCCTTAATAATTTGTAGGTCTTCTTGTTCTCTCTTAGTAATTTATAGGTCCCACTATGCTTTCTGAGTCATTTATAGGCCCCCACTGTGTTCCCTGAGGCCAATTTGTGCTTCAGCAAAAAAATGAAATAATAAACTCACATCCATCACTCTCCCACAGCGTACTCCATATTCTGCCTTGGCCTCTTTCGACCAGGATCGAGCGGAATGATGCGAGCGATACAATGACATCACTGCCCCACCTACGTAACACAGGAGGCAAAGGAACAGGTAGCACTTGGCTTCCTGCAGTGCTACTATCATAGTCATTTGTATCCATATGTTAAAGACGTGGATACAGTTGATGTTAAAGAATGAGGACTGGATTGATCCCTCCCCAGTCTGGCCAGGTTTGCTGGGTGTTGAAGCTGGCCCAGTTTGGCCGTCTCATTGGCTCACTGTCAATGGGTGATATTAGGCTTGATTGATGGTGGGTGCTGGTAACTGTCCATTCCAAGACGAATCTAAGGACAGGGGAACAGGAGGAACAAAGGAAAGGCTGCGACTAAATCAGCTATGCAGCCAGTCCCGCTGACATGAAGTCATGACAGGTCCTCTTTAATGTGCATTGTGCCGAACTGTAAATATCTGCCGCCCAGCAAGACTAAAACGAGATGACAGCTGAACTTGCAGTGATTGCAGTAAAGTCAACCTACTGTAATCCATCAAATCATCCCATTGTGTGGGAGCATCACTTACAGCAACCTGGACTACAGGGGGCGATCTATCACTATGTAGCACATGCCTAGTTATTAGGCTAAGTGCTCCATGTCAAACCTGCAGAGGAACCCTGAGGGTTTTATCCTTTACTGAATGGACGGAGCAGCAGTTGTAAAGTAAGCAGGGCGACAAGATCAGTAATTGATGGAGTATACGTAATTAACCATAAACATAATCAACCAGTAGAAACATGAAAACTGGTACAACGGGGCAGACCCAGGTGCCTCCGTCCTCCTGTCTCTGCCCGTCCGGTGCTCTTGGCGCTGAATGGAAGCCTGTGGTCCTGTCGGGATTTTTTTGCTGCCTGACTTCACCAGGAAATAGTGATGCGGCTTTCTTCCAGCGCCAAACTAGACTTGGATTGTCAGTGAAGCTTTGTCTGCATTTCTAATGAGGCCTCCTGCTAACTCTTGTCACATACTCTCAGTTTTATGTCCAGCGTACTGAGATCAACAGTTTTGTCAGGTCAAACGAGGATCTTACAAGCTTTCCCGAGCGCTGATCTTCATTTAATAGCAGCAAAATCCGCGGCTTCTAAAGGCAAAAACATTTTCCTGCTGTTCTTATGACTGAGATTTTATGGGGGTAACTACGGGCCGCTGCTGTAGGGCCCAAAAAATTAGGGGCAGGGGGCATCACCCTCAGAACTGAGGTGCAATTAGTAGTCACTAAGAATGATGGAAGGGGAGAATGGAAAAGGTATTGGAAAATGTAAAGCAACACTCCGGTCCCAGGGAGAAAATTCGCCCTGGGTCCAGAGGGGGAAGCTATATAACCTGCTGCTCACCTGTCTCCTGTATTCTTCCTGGAGCCTCTCTTCATTCTTCCCTTTCGCCCATGGCGCCCCTATCATTATACTGCACATCTGTAGTCATTTTTTATAGGCTATTTTCTGATTGGCCAGTGCCAGTAGCATGTTCTGTCTTACACTATTGGGTATACAGGTAGTGTCGGCATCTGAGTGGTAAACCATTGGCCTGGCCGGTAATTTACCTCTAGTGGCCAGCGACGGTATTACGTTTTTACCAGCCATTTTAATGGCGGTTAAAAAAATAATGAGATGTTGTGGGCACCTTCAGCCGGGCAGCAAGCACTATCACTCTTTGTTATACAATGTCTCATCGAACACCGCTGCAGTGCTCAGAGATCCTCACTCCCTCCCCCCCCCCCCCCGATATCTGCGTTCCTGCACATATTGTATGCAGCGCAGACACCAGGAAGAGGAGGAGTGAGGATCTCTGAGTTCTGCAGCGGCCGGGAACTTCGCAGTGAATGATAGAGCTTGATGATGTCCTTGCTGCTTTGCTGGAGGACCCTTAGAGGGCCCATTAGGATCTCCACTCCATATAGGGAGCCCAGTACTATGAATAAAGCGTTATATTTGGAGGCCCTGTTGCAGGTTTTGCATTGGGGCCCAGAAGCTTCAAGTTACGCGTCTGTGTTAAGGGGTTATGTGAGGTTGGGGGGCCCCAAGATAAACTTTTGCAACTTTTGTCAGCTGATCAGTTGGGGTCCTAATCAGCGGATCCAACCCAATCATCTTTTGAGGATGGGTCATCAATAACCATCGCCTGGAAAACCCCTTTAACCATTTCCTGCGCTCTCCCTAATTTTTCAACAACTTGGAAAACCCGTTTATAACGTCCCTTGTTTTTCATTGCCAATTCTTTGGGATGGACCTATCCATTCATCTTCTGTCATTTCTCCATCAGATGCTTTAGGGTATAATATAAGTGGGGGTGGCGGGGGGGGGGGGGGGTGACTCGAGGCACCTAGAATGTAAATTTTTTTTCTCTGCCTTTAATACTTTAATGTCGTTAGCTTAAGCTCTGTCACAATAAATACATCAGTGCGTTCACGCTGTCTCGTCTGCTCCTAGGATAAGAATGATCTTCGTCTTCTGACTGATGCAGTAGGCAGAGCCATCGATGAGCTCATTATGCTGTAATATTTGTTCCGCTGCTGTCATTTAAAATGTCAGCTTCACCTCTTATTAGGTTGTTAAAGTATCTTTTAGCTATCGATTCCCCGGGGGTTTGGATTTGTTTAGTCTGTCAGCATGTTGAACACAACTGGGAACGCTGGCAGTGCAGAAGGTATACACAGCTCAAGGCCAAATGTAAATGAGACGGTTTGCATGAAGTCCCTTAGGTTTTAATTGCTGCAGAAAGACCTCGCATAAAATAAGCAAGTGGATCGGCGCTGGAGACCGCTGTGCATGTAATCTTAGAATTACCTCGATGGTAAATGCCTCCTGCAAGGTGCCGCCTCGTGGCACAACTGCTGCAAACCTGAGGAGGGCAGAACATTGTAAAAGGGGTCATCCAACCACTTAAGAAAAAACGCTCGGCCTCTTTCAGGCCTCTTTCACACGGGCGCCATTAGAAAACCACAGATGTGTTTTGTTGTGTTTTCTCGCTGCGATATAGCGATTTGTGGCGAATTCACACAACTTTGTAGCACTCTTTTGCCGGGATTTTCAGAGGGGCTTGAAATATAAGCCCTACTCCAAAAATAAGCCCTGGCTGCATTAAAAGAAAAACAAACAAAAAATACATCACCTAACAGGTGCTGCACTTCTTCCAGATCAAGGCTTTCAAAAACCCGCCTCCAGGAAGCGCTGGCTTTATTGGCTCTTGAGAGCCCCGGATTAGCCAATCACTGCAGCACTCCATGAACCAATCACAGCCATTTAATGTGAGCCGTGGCGCTCGAGAACCAATCAGAGTTAGTGCTTCCTGGAGGCGGGGTTTTTGAAAGCCCTGACCTGGAAGCGCTGGCTGAAGACTACAAACAAGAGCCAGAGCTGCGAAGGAAAAGTGCAGCGGAGCGGATAGCGCCTGTTATGTAATGTATTGGGGTTTTTTTGGGGGGGGGGGGTTAAGGCAGCTAGGGCTTATAATAGGGACGAACAGTAGGACTTCCTATTGCAAAAGTTGCATCGCACTGCACGAAAATCGTGTTGCAACAGAAAGGAAGGCTCCATAAGGAAACATGGGATACAAAACATTGCAAATTACGGCTCTATAGAGCACGCCGCAGGAACCCATTGGAAAGCATGGGCTTCACACACATGCGATTGGTAGCACTGTCGCATCACGAGAAAATCGCACAATTTTGTCGCCCGTGTGAAAGCGGCCTTAAAGATGCGGCCCTTTTTTTCATTTCCTGTTTTTCCTTCCCACTTTCAAAAAATCATAATTTTTTTATTAATCCATTGACGTTTTTTACAGGACAGGTTTTATCTTTCAATAGAACCATTCGATGTGCCATATAAAAACTTTTACAAATTTCTAAATGGGGTGAAATGGAAAAAAAATGTAATTCCATTTAAGATGTACATACTTGTGACATGCTAACATGATTACGATACATGGATGTCCTTTTTTTTACTGCTGTACAACTTTAAAGCGGTGGTCTCGCGAAACCAAGTGGGGTTATACACTTCCGTATGGCCATATTAATGCACTTTGTAATGTACATCGTGCATTAAATATGAGCCATACAGAAGTTATTCCACTTACCTGCTCCGTTGCTAGCGTCCTCGTCTCCATGGTTCCGTCTAAATTCGCCAGCAGCTTGCTTTTTTAGACGCGCTTGCGCAGTCCGGTCTTCTCCATTCAGCACGAGCCGCTTCAGTGTGCTCCCCGCTACAGCTCTTATGCGCATGCGCAAACGAGCTGTCACTGCTCGGGAGCGCGCTGGAGCGGCCATTCTGTACCTTCCTCTGTTAGAGGAAGGTGCAGAGCTGCCGAGCTGTCCGGAGAAGCCGCCCAGCTGTCCCGCCGTCCAGCTGTCCTGGTAAGTGATGGGCCGGGGGGGCTGCCGCTGCGCCGGGCTGCGCCGGGGGGGGGGGCTGTCGCTGCGCCGGGGGAACTAGCGCTAGGCCGGGGGGGCTGCCACTGTGATGGGGGGGGCTGTCGCTGCGCCGGGGGGGCTGCCGCTGCGCCGGGGGGGGGGGCTGTCGCTGCGCCGGGGGAACTAGCGCTAGGCCGGGGGGGCTGCCGCTGTGATGGGGGGGGCTGTCGCTGCGCCGGGGGGGCTGACGCTGTGATGGGGGAACTAGCGCTGGGCCGGGGGGGCTGCCGCTGTGATGGGGGGGGCTGTCGCTGCGCCGGGGGGGGGGGGTGCCGCTGTGATGGGGGAACTAGCGCTAGGCCGGGGGGGCTGCCGCTGTGATGGGGGGGGCTGTCGCTGCGCCGGGGGAACTAGCGCTGGGCCGGGGGGGCTGTCGCTGGGCCGGGGGGGCTGCCGCTGTGATGGGCGAACTAGCGCTGGGCCGGGGGGGGGACTGTCGCTGGGCCGGGGGGGCTGCCGCTGTGATGGGGGGGGCTGCGCCGGTTACCTTCTGCCTGGCGGTGGGTGACAGGTCGGCCGTGTTCACTCCAGGGGTCCGGTCGGCGGCTGCGGGGCGTCTGGTTGCCATGGAGACACAGCTGGTAGCGTCTCGGGAGCGCGCACGTCGGGCTACAGCAAGCGATGCGAAAAGAGCTGGCGGCCATCTTGGGAAAAAGTTTTATAAGTTGCTGAAACGCTGGAACGGTAAGTAGAAACCAGCTAGGAAAGTAATTTACAGGGGTAATTAGTAATGTATGTTTAATTAGGGGGACTGGGCAAAAAAAAAAATTCACTGCTTCCTCGAGACATCTCCTTTAAGGCCTTAGTCAGATGGGCGCTTTTTCGCCCGATTTGCGCATGCGCATGCGTCCGGCGATTTTTTAAAACCATTGCTTTGCAATGGTATCGGACACATGAGCGCTTTTTATGCGCTCGTCCGATAAATTATAGAACAGAAATCGCAGATCGCACCTATCTGCGATCTGCGATTCCTGTTCTCTTCTCTATATGCGCTCAATGGGGCCGGCGGCAGCAGCGCCGACCCCATTGAGAACATATAGAAGACAAATCATTCTTCTCTGCCACAGCTGTAACAACTGTGACAGAGAAGAACGATGTTTGCCCATTGAATTCAATGGAGCCGGCAATACAGCCGGCTCCATTGAAAGCAATGGGCTGCCGGACAGCGCTGGATGAATTGTCAGGAAGGGCTTAAATATATAAGCCCTTCTCTGCAATTCATCCAGAAATGTGTTAAAATAAAAAATATATATATACTCACCTTGTCCCGGCAGCTGGAGTTCAGCGCGGCCGGCCTGCAGTGGGTGTGAAGGGGGTGTGAGTCAGACCTGCCCCTGATTGGCTCAGCGCTGAGCCAATCAGAGGCAGGTCTCACTCACACCCATTCATGAATTCATGAAAACATACAATTATTTTCGGCCGCCATCTTCTGAAAGCCATTACTTTTTTAGACTGCCGACATAGTTGTGTGGGGACTCATTTTTTGATGAACGTCTTATTGTTTCTGTTTGTACTTTTTGGGAATGCATACAACTTTTTTTGGAGATGGTATGACCAAAAAAGCGCAATGTTGGCGTTGTGTCTTTTTCCCCAGACGACATTCATCGTGCGGGATAAATAAGGCATTACTTTGATGGTTGCAGTGATACCAAATATGTTTTTGATTTTTTTTTTTTTTATTATATACATGTAGGAAAAGGGGGGAATTGAATTTTTTATGCCTTTTGATTTTTTTCTAATAAATACAAGTTTTTAAAACTCATTTCTACAAGTTTTTATTAGCCCCCTAAGAGACTTGCTATCCTTTCATCACTCCTGCAGTATAATGTAATACCACGTAAGCCACA
This sequence comes from Eleutherodactylus coqui, assembly GCF_035609145.1. NCBI lineage: Eukaryota > Metazoa > Chordata > Amphibia > Anura > Eleutherodactylidae > Eleutherodactylus > Eleutherodactylus coqui. The sequence continues at coordinate 101,986,122 of NC_089848.1, read as the reverse complement.
GGCATGGCTTGATAGGCAATCAGCCATGGCAGCCCTGGGGGCTTTCAGAAGGACCCAGGCTGCTATGGCAACTGAACGGCAGCTTACGATATCATCACGGTGGGGCTGTTTTGGACCCCGCAAAACCAATCGGGTGATTTAAATGTTGCTGTCAGGACAAAACTGTATGGTCTGTGTCATTAATAGAAATGGGAAGGCCTGGAAAAAGTGGAAAAATTTGGAAAAAACAGGTCTTTTTCCATTTTTTTTCCAAAGCTATCTTTTTCCAGAAAAATTGGGAAAAAGAGTGTTTAGAATAAGTTCTTTTCCAATGATAAATAATTTATCTATGGCATGGCATTCAAACTATATAACATAGAAAATGGCTTTGCCCCCCCCCCCCCCCCCAATTTTCACATCTTTTTCCAAGCCTTCCCATCTGTAGTAAGGGGTTAGAGTGTTTCTACCAAGATAGACCTTTATCACCAATCCATAGTCTGGTGGGGGTCTCAGCACTAAGGATTCCCATGTCCCCCCTCTTCTTGTCACTGTAGAGTTGCTTCTCCAACCCGCAATGACATCAGATTACATGGAGCGCTGGTCGCTCGTCCATGGTTGCCACTCCATTTAATTTAATGGCGCTAAAGGATATAGCCAAGCGCAAAGAGCTCAGCTATCTCCATCCACCCAATTTAAAAGAATGGTACGTCACCATACATTCACAGCTATGGCTGCATTAGAGCCTCCTCTTCGTTGGGGGGGGGGGGGGAGGGAGTGGAATGCATTGAATCTGCAGTTACGAGCATGAAGGCAGTGGAACTACTGTTCTTCAGATTGGTGGGGTTTCAGCAGCAAGTTCCCTGCTGATCAAACATTCATCACCTATCCTGTGAATGGCGGTCCAGTCGGTCCCGAGTAAATGGCACGGAGATCGGCAGGCCAAGTCCTGTTATGTGACCCCATCCTATCGAGATCTCTCTAAAAAAGGCATTAAAGGGTGAAGACCAGGTACCGTTAGCGGCTGCCCTTGGGAGTAGCCCGAAGTCAAATCAGCGGGTTCGTGGCCACTGCATAACAAATACATTTTCCTAGTGTATAAAAAGATGCCTTTTTTCCCATTTTTTAGAATAAATTTTACCTGATGTTTTAGGATAATATATATGTAAATTTTTTTTCATCTGCATTAGAAACTTACAAAACACAAATACCTATGTAAATCCCAAAGCCGCAAAAACAAAAGCAATCCGGCGGTAACCCAAATTCTCTTTTAAATTGGAAGAAAAATAACATATTTAATTCATATGAGTTTTGCTTTTGAACACATTATTCTTTATTGCGGTTCTCACAGTGTAATGTATCAGGCCCCTAGGGGTTGCATTCAACATGTTGCGAATTGAATGGAACAGGATTTGTTGTTAACCGTGCACGAACCAGAGTCTTACTTGGGTTGAATGGGGGGGAGAAGAAGTGAATCTAGAAGAATAGCCCGTCGTTCGCCGTGACATAATCTTTCTTTCCAGGAACAATTTACTGCAGTGTGTTTTCCCGGCCGCCTATAGGAAGGCTTGACAAGTGCATACCACAACCAATTGCGGCATTAGGATGTAAAGAAAGTAGTTTGTAGTATACGCGGTTGAAAAGGACTTTCACAGGCTCTCCCATAAATGAAGAGCACTCATGTCGCTCCGCTGAATAGCCTAGGAAAAAAAAAATCTATTTCTCCCTGAGAACAACTTCAGCATTCATGATCAAAAATAAGCTTTAATCACAGGGAATTACATTTCTTTTTTCCTGCAAATTCATGATAAGTCTACAAAGTATTCTGCGCAGTGAACACCAGCAGTATCGACAGCCTTTGAAGATTTCTGTTACTGACAGCTTTATAGAACCTTACTGACATTAACTTTCCACCATATATAAGGTAATGAGAAAATGAATTACAATTGGAAAAATACAAAAGGAACAAAAAAACGTGTGATCTTCAAGTTTTTACTTAAATCGTAATAGCCGTTTCAGGTGACTTTTTTTTAGAATAAGCTGCCCTGTGTGTGCAGATGAGGAATGACACTATATCTGGCCATTAAATGACTTGTTGTATCGTGCATTTATCACCGGTTGTCTCCTAGGCAGGCTTCATCTCTAATTCTTAGTCTTCTCTGAGCTGGTGGGTGTAGACTAGCTACTGTGATCTACACATATATTGCACAGATAGGAGAGCAAGATCTATTTTTCTCCAACTCTGAGCTGGAGGATGTAGACTGCTGCTATGATGTATTCATACATTACACACAGGAGAGCAGGATCTTTTCTTCTCTATCTCTGTGCTGGTGGGTGTAGACTGCTGCTGTGATGTCTCCATACACTGCACACATAGGAGAGCAGGATCTCTTCTCTATCTCTGAGCTGGTGGGTGTAAACTGCTACTGTAATGTCTCCATGCACTGCACACATAGGAGGGCAGGATCTCTTCTCTATCTCTGAGCTGGTGGATGTAGACTGCTGCTATGATGTTCCCATACACTGCACACATAGGAGAGCAGGATTTCTTCTCTATTTCTGAGCTGGTGGGTGTAGACTGCTGCTATGATGTCTCCATACACTGCACACATAGGAGAGCAGGATCTCTTCTCTATCTCTGAGCTGGTGGGTGTAGACTGCTGCTATGATGTCTCCATACACTGCACACATAGGAAAGCAGGATCTGTTCTTCTCTTTCTGAGCTAAAGGGTGTAGACTGCTGCTACAATGTCCCCATACACTGCACACATAGGAGAGCAGAATCTCCTCTTCTCTATCTCTCTGAGCCAGTGGGTGTAGATTGCTTCTATGATGTCTTCTCACGGTGCACACATAGGAGAGCAGGATCTCTTTTCTTTCTCTGAGCTGGTGGGTGTAAAGTGCTACTGTGATGTCTTCATACACTGTACACATAGGAGAGCAGGATCTCTTCTCTATCTCTGAGCTGGTTGGTGCAGACTGCTGCTATGATGTCTCCATACACTGCACACACAGTGTGCAGTCTCCACGCCCTGCCAATCAGCTGTTTGAAGAGGACATGGCACTCTGGCAAGCGCTTTAGACTCTTCACTCCGTATCAGGCACAGAGCTGTGCTCTTCATAGTGATGTTGCCTGTTATAGCAGCTCAATTCTATACACTTAAATTGGTCTGAGCTGTTCTCAGGCCACATAATAATTGACTATAACATCACAGGCTGATAAAAGGCATCGGTACTCACTCAGGCGCCCCAGTCTCTTTAAACAGCTGATCAGCAGGGATCTCGAGTCCTTCCACAGATCTGATGACCTATGCTAAAGTTAGATCATCAATATTGAACTCCCGGAAAACCCCTTTTAGTAAGTTCAATATGTTTTATTAAACCTATAGACTTTCATAAGCGACACCCTATGACTGCTGGAGTGTAGGGAGTGCCTGTGTGCATTGGTACAGTAGCAGAACCAAGACAGCGTGTATTTTAGAGCGTGTAGGATAATGTTGGAGTGTAATCTCCCAATCTTGCAACAACTGTGAAATAGAGGGAGTGGAACCAGATTGAAATAATGATTATGTGAAAGTTATTAATGAGCAAATTTATAATGGAAGTGAAATACCTTCCCCCAAGTTAAAACTTTTTCCAATGCAGGGTCATAAAAACTGCACCAGAACTCTATTGCAGACAGCTGACTGAGGCCCCCTGCACACGGGCGATTTTATGCCCATTTTTGCGCACAGAAATTTAGTCGCAGACACCACATCCAGTAAAACCCATTGATTTCAATAGGTTCCCTCACATTGCTTGTTTTTCGTCACCGAAAATACGTGACATGTTCTATTTTTGTGCGGAATTGCGCACCAAGGGCCCTATAGGAGTTTATGGAGGTTTGGAAACGCGCACGAACTAAGAACGAAAATGCGTGGAAAAGGCGAAATTACACATCCACCTGTCAGGGCACTATAAAGTTTGCAACTAATCGCATGGAAGACACAGCAGACATTTTGGATTTTGCTTAGGAGAGTCTTATTTTGGGAGTCTCCTTCATTGAGCGGAGATGGAATTCCTCATACATTTCGTAGGCCGGCACTCTGGGACCCCAGAGTATGAACCTCCTTTCCGGAACAAACTCTGCCATCTCACGTGTATGCCAACAGCTACCAAGGCAAAAGGGCATCGTCGTCATCAGAAGACGTCTCCAACATCAGCTACTGTCTCCCAAAGCCAGAAAGTAACCAAAACACCGCAGGATAGCATCTCGCTGCACATGATGAATATTTATGGGTGATTACAGGGGGCGGGGTCAGTGATGACAGCAGGACGTATTGCTAGCGGAATTTTAAGCATGCACAAACGCACAGCTATTGCAAACAAAAAATATGCCGTGCCAACAAGCGAAGTTGCACCTACGCTCATCTGAAACCGCCCTCTTGGCTAACTCACATGAGCGTATTTAGGGCGGATTCAGACGAACATAGGCGCAATTGAGCTCACCAGCACGAAGCGTAGTTGTGCCTGAATGAGGGTAGTTTCTTCCGCTTCGCCGGCTTTTCAAACTCCACACCGAAGCACAGGAGTTTGAAGGAAGCTGCGGTAAGATAGGTGCCGCCCGAATTCACTAGTATTCACTAGGGCAGGTCCTATCTTTTCTCGGCAGTACAATTAATGGCTGAGAAAGAGCTAGTGAAAACGAAACCACTGAAATCCTATTGAAATCAGTCTTTTCTATCGCCCCAGAAAAAACCATGTTTGCCTGAATCCGCCCCTCGGCTGTGAATTTAGACTGCATGTAATACGCATTGCTAAAAGCCCATTGATTTACATCAGGGCCATGCAGACCTGCGTTCGTGACGCACGCGAAAAAACACACAGTGTGTCCTATTTTGATGCGTATTATGCACCACCATTGTCTATGGGTGCATAAAATACGCGGTAAGTATGCTTGTTAAGGTGTACTTGCTGTATACTGTGTATTACATGTGTAGAAATTACATGTGTAATACATAGGCAATAAAGATGAGCGAGCATACTCGGTAAGGCGGTATGCTTGCTGTTCCGTCCCTGAAGATTCAGGGGGGGGGGGGGCGCGGGGCAGCGAGGGGGAGCGGGAAGGAGAATGAGAGAGATCCCTCTCTCTCTCTCTCTCCCTCCCGATCCCCTCTACAACCCCCCCCCCCTTCCGAATCTTCAGGGACGAGCCAGCAGGTACTCGAAAAAGGCGATGCTTTCTCGAACATATCGCCTTACCGAGTATGCTCGCTCATCTCTAATAGGCAACATACACCTGTGTAAGTGAGCCTTATGAGAAACAGAAAGGCAAGACTCCAGTTGGCAAAACAGCATAAAAATTGGATCACTGAACAGTGGAAGAACATTGGCTGGGCAGAAGAGTCCAGATGCGCCATGCTGATGGGAGGTCAGAATTTGGCACAAGCAGCATGAATTGATGAACCCTTCCTGTGAACTAGTAATAGCATATCAGTACCTCCATCTAATTTGCGGTAACTACAAGAAGCTTCCAGTCCACAGGGGCCGATATTACCGCCTAGTGGAATCTACAAATTGCTGTGTTGAAGGCCAAAGGAGATCCATCGAACTACTAGATGGGGGGGTCTGTAATAAAGTGGCCATTCAGTATATAAGAAGTACCTTATGGTGTTGATAGACAAGTTAATTTAACATATTTCACCCCTCCTACGAGAGCGGAGTGGAAGTTAGATGGATTGCCTATCTCTTGAATAGGCTACATAATCATTAGTTAAGCATTCTTACGGCAGGTATGGGCTGGCAGAACCCATTTGCATTCTTTTGAGAAATGGTTTGCCTTTTTCAGAGCCATATACAAAGATTTATGTACCTTGATTAACTCAGACAGTTTCTTCACATTTTTCAAAAAACACTCTCCATCAATTTTAACTCAAATAGCCGAGCTTCGGCGCAGACTGCTGCCATAGTCAAAAATGCTAATTCATTTGCTAAGTCTGAGTCTGTCCCCGCAGTGTAATTGTGCTTCGGAATTGCATTAGAGCATTCTCACTGATGTTATGAAGTTCAAAATATTGTTATAACTTCAGACATCTCCAGATTGGTTCTCTTTGCCGGGGCTGATTTAAAATATCAATGAATAAAAATGAGATGTGAGCTGAAAAGTGGAATTTTAAAATGTTGAATTAAAAATGATCAAGACAGTAAAACAAAGAACATTTCCTGAGTAATTTAACAGGGAGAGATAAATGCACAGTCAATGTGGCTACATACAAAGCAGATTTAACTAGCTCTATTTTATTCTTGGCGGGGATGGCAAGTCCAACGGACACATATTTTTGTACAAAGCAGCATAAATTTTTTCTGTCTTTTCTATAGTTTTGTCTATTTTAAGCAAAATGGATGAATGATGTGATGGAATTAAAGGGTGAAACCACGACAACGCCTTTTCTTCTTTTCTGATCATTAATCAGGTCAAAAGTAAGTTATGTTACCGAGACCATAAGATGACCATAAACTTTTATTTAAAGTGGATGAAAATGGACTAAAACAATCAATACACGAAGAAAGACTAGAAGCAATGGGATTAGACTGAAGGAGGCAGATTAAAAATGAGAAAAACCTTTCTGACAGTGAGGGGGATCAATGAGTGGAACAGGTTGCCAAGGGAGGTGGTGAGTTCTCCTTCAATGGAAGTGTTCAAACAAAGGCTGGACAGACATCTATCTGGGATGATGTAGTGAATCCTGCACTGAGCAGGGGGTTGGACCCAATGACCGTGGAGGTCCCTTCCAACTCTACCATTCTATGGTCCTGCACTGAGCAGGGGGTTGGACCCGATGACCATGGAGGTCCCTTCCAACTCTACCATTCTATGATCCTGCACTGAGCAGGGGGTTGGACCTGATGACCATGGAGGTCCCTTCTAACTCTATCATTCTATGATCCTGCACTGAGCAGAGGGTTGGACCCGATGACCATGGAGGTTCCTTCCAAATCTACCATTCTATGATCCTGCATTGAGCAGGGGGTTGGACCTGATGACCATGGAGGTCCCTTCCCACTCTACCATTCTCTGATTCTGCATTGAGCAGGGGGTTGGACCCGATGACCCTGAATGTCCCTTCCAACTCTACCATTCTATGATTGTATGATTTAATGTCAAATTTAAGAATGAACATTTGTTTCAGCTGACCGACGATAGACCATTATCGTCTGGAAAGAAGTTGGCCACATTTAAGACTTTTGTAGTAGGCAAAAGAGCTTTCGTCCATTAACAATCTTTCCTTGAAAGCACGTTGCCAGAAAGATCTGTCTATTGCCCAGTATCATTGAACATGTGTGACCGGTTTGAGCAATTGTGATGGCTAATATGGATTAAAGTGTGTATGGCTGCATTGACTATCTAATGTACATGGCCACCTTAAGTTAGGTTAAATTAGTGAGTGACTCCAAAGTAATGGGTTGGCTCCCATTGATCTCTACAGACCTGCACATGCTCATCCTCCTTTTTGCTCTTTGTTCTCACCTTACTTTCATGAGCTATCTGATTACTTAGTCATATACAGATAAAAAAGGAATGTTCTGGAAGAACTTCTTAAACAAGTAGCTGCCAGTTAGGCGTGATGAATGCTATTGATTGCCGAGTTGTCAACCACAACTCTTTGTGCCCGTTGCCTCAAGGAAACATTGGCTCACATACTCTGTGTCATCAAATACATTTCACACAGGATCAAATGTTGCATAACTAAGGATTAAAGCTTCCCAGCAGTTTGTTCTGGCCGTGCCATTATTATCGTGTCATGGTCACATTGTGTTGTTCTCCTGAAGGTAATTGGGTTTGGCAACCCAAAATTAAAGAGGACTTGTTATTTCCTAATGTCTGTGGGGTGGTTGCATAGCTTTGTAGCCATGGCCCCACTGGCTCCATCAATGCCTTTCTCTTATTAATACTCACCCCATCCCCCTGTACTGGATCTTCTTAGGTTTGACTCCTGGTGCTGTGAGTGTGTCAAGTGGGCGGTCCCCACTGATCATAGCCAGTGTGTGATGTTAGGCTTCATAGCTAGTGAGTAGTGAGGGCTGCCCACTTGACACTTTTACAGTGTCAGGAGCTGAATCTAAGAAGAGCCAATAGGGGGAACAGGGATGCGTATGAACCAAAGAAAGACATTGTTGATGTCAGCGAGGCCATGGCTGCAATGCTACACAGCTGGGCCCACTGACATGAGGACATGACAAGTTGTATTTAAAGGGGTTGTCCCGCGCCGAAACGGGTTTTTTTTTTTCAACCCCCCCCCCCGTTCGGCGCGAGACAACCCCGATGCAGGGAAGTAAAGAAAGTTTACCGGAGCGCTTACCTTAATCCCCGCGCTCCGGTGACTTCAATACTTACCGCTGAAGATGGCCGCCGGGATCCTCTGTCTTCGTGGACCGCAGCTCTTCTGTGCGGTCCACTGCCGATTCCAGCCTCCTGATTGGCTGGAATCGGCACGTGACGGGGCGGAGCTACACGGAGCCGCTCTCTGGCACGAGCGGCTTCATAGAAGACTGCTGAAGACCCGGACTGCGCAAGCGCGGCTAATTTGGCCATCGGAGGCCAAAAATTAGTCGGCACCATGGAGACGAGGACGCTAGCAACGGAGCAGGTAAGTAAAAAACTTTTTATAACTTCTGTATGGCTCATAATTAATGCACAATGTATATTACAAAGTGCATTATTATGGCCATACAGAAGTGTATAGACCCACTTGCTGCCTCGGGACAACCCCTTTAACCGCTGAATGCATATAAATGTCCTGTAGTGTGTATGGAGCGAGCTCAAGAGCCGAGTCCAGCCCATACCCTGCTGTTTCTGATAGCTGACAGCCACCGGTAAGTGATTGGGTCAGTTAACTGTTTAGATAATATGGTCAATGCTGAATGCAGATCTAAACAGTCAGCTGGAGGGAATGTGCCCCCTCCCGCGTTCCATCCACACCCCCTGCAACACGATCGGGGGTGCCAACACAGTAGTATATACTACAAGCGATCAAATGATTGACAGTTGAAAAAATTTAATAAAGTATTTTTGACAGTTGAAAAAAAAAATTAAAAGTTTAGAGAAAAAAAAACTTTTTCCCCACAAAAAAAAAAAAAAAGTTTCAAGTCTCAAAATATGGCATCGGAAAGCAATTTTTGCTTAAGAAAAAATTATTACTTTTTAAAGTGGAAAAATATTAAAAAACTATATGAATTTAATAACATCGACCCATAGAACAAAGTGCATCTGTCATTTTTAGTGCTCTGTGAGTGCTGTAAAAACTAAAACCACCAAAAATGGCACAATTGTATTTTTTTTCTGTTTTTCCCCACCTAAAAATTCTTAAACGTTTTTCCATACATTATATGGCACATTAAATGGTATCATTAAAAAATACAAGTAATACCACAAATAACAAGCCCTATAACAATAGAAAAATGTAAAAGTCCTCATTCTTGTCCAAGCAGGCTCGGGGGGGCGGCGGGGGTGAGCGGGGGGTAGCGGAGGGAAGAGAGAGAGATCTCTCTCACTCTACTATCCCCCCTTTACCCCGCTATTCCCCGCCACCCCCCGAGCCTGCTCGGACAAGAATGCAGTTACTCAAGAAGAGCGATGCTTGCTCGAGTAACTGACTTATCCGAGCGTGCTCGCTCATCTCTAGTTACAGATCTTCTGGTGGATTTTGATGCAGTTTTAAGCAGATTTTAGTGCGGTTTTTCTACTGCAGAAAATCAGTACCATTTCCGCTACATGTGGAGGTACCCCACCCCCGTTTTTTTCATACTCACCTGAATGAGGACTTTTTAGGTCTAGCTCCAATCCAATATGTCTAGTGGGTGGTCCCCCCCACTCACTCTTAGGCCTTAGTCAGACGGGCGTTTTTAGCCGCGATTTGCGCATGCGGCCGGCGATTTTATAAAACCATTGCTTTGCAATGGTATCGGACACATGAGCGCTTTTTATGCGCTCGTCCGATAAATTATAGAACAAAAAATCGCAGATCGCACCTATCTGCGATTCCTGTTCTCTTCTCTATATGCGCTCAATGTGGCCGGGGGCAGCAGCGCCGACCCCATTGAGAACATATAGAAGACAAATCATTCTTCTCTGCCACAGCTGTAACAGCTGTGGCAGAGAAAAACAATGTTTGCCCATTGAATTCAATGGAGCGGTAATACAGCCGCTCCATTGAAAGCAATGGGCTGCCGGCGTGCGCGGGGTGAATTGTCGGGAAGGGCTTAAATATATAAGCCCTTCCCTGCAATTCATCCTAAAATGTGTTAAAATAAAAAAAAATTGTATACTCACCTTTCCGCTGCAGCCGGAGTCCAGCCGCGGCCGCTGTCAGTTCTCCTGAACTGCTTCTTGGCACTATTCAGCCGGCGGGGCTTTAAAATCCCCGCCTGCTGAATGATCTGCCTCTGATTGGTCACAGCCCTGACCAATCAGAGGCTGAAAACACTCACACACCCATTCATGAATTCATGAATGGGTGAGTGACTGCTGCCTCTCAGCGCTGAGCCAATCAGGGGCCGGTCTGACTCACATCCATTCATGAATTCATGAATGGGTGTGAGTGAGGCATGCCTCTGATTGGCTCAGTGCTGAGCCAATCAGGGGGCAGGTCTGACTCCCACCCCCTTCACACCCACTGCAGGATGGCCGCGCGGAGCTCCGGCTGCCGGCAGAAGGTGAGTATACAATTTTTTTTTATTTTAACCCATTTTAGGATGGATTGCAGGGAAGGGCTTATATATTTAAGCCCTTCCCGACAATTCATCCCGGGCTTGCCCGCAGCGCATTGCTTTCAATGGAGACGGCTCTATTGCCGTCTCCATTGAATGCAATGCGCTGGACAGCTCCGGTCCGTTTCTAATGAAACGCGGCTAGGAGCAGATTTTCGGGCGATTTGCGGGCGACTTGCGCGCATCGGTCACGCGATTTGCAGATGCGCATCCGTCATGCGATCCGCAAATCGCGCGAAAAATCGCCCGCCTGACTAAGGCCTTAATGAATGACATTGGACTACCAATCAAGTCTAGAGATGAGCGAACATACTCGTCCGAGCTTGATACTCGTTCGAGTATTAGCGCGTTCGAGATGCTCGTTACTCGAGACGAGTACCACGCGATGTTCGAGTTACTTTCACTTTCATCTCTGAGACGTTAGCGCGCTTTTCTGGCCAATAGAAAGACAGGGAAGGCATTACAACTTCCCCCTGCGACGTTCAAGCCCTATACCACCTCCCTGTAGTGAGTGGCTGGCGAGATCAGGTGTCACCCAAGTATATAAATCGGCCCCTCCCGCGGCTCGCCACAGATGCATTCTGACATAGTTCAGGGAAAGTGCTGCTGGTGCCGGAGCTGCTATAGGGAGAGCGTTAGGCTTCAAGAACCCCAACGGTCCTTCTTAGGGCCACATCTAACCGTGTGCAGTAGTGTGGAGGCTGCTTTTTGCTTTTTTTTTATTTTTTATATCGGCGGTGCAGAGCATTGCGTCCTGCAGTAATTTTACATTGTCCAGGGCCAGTAGTGGTGAGGCAGGGACAGAAGACATATTTAGTGTATATAGGCAGTGGGCCTTTCCAAAAACATTTGGGAAAAAAAATCTATTTGGGCTGCCTTTGACCGTCCTCAGTGTACTGAGTCTCTGCTGGGGGTAGTTGTCCTAATTCATACGCAGCCAGCTAAGTGTTACAGCAGGCTTGCGCAAAATTCTTTCCTCCCTCTGCTGTGCGTTCCGTAAGCGAAGTCAGCCTCCAACCACAGGCCAATAAGCGGCACATTTAATTACAACGTTCTGTTTCTGCACTACTGGTAATACACCATGCTGAGGGGTAGGGGTAGGCCTAGAGGACGTGGACGCGGGCGAGGACGCGGAGGCCCAAGTCAGGGTGTGGGCACAGGCTGAGCTACTGATCCAGGTGTATCGCAGCCGACTGCTGCGGGATTAGGAGAGAGGCACGTTTCTGGCGTCCCCACATTCATCTCACAATTAATGGGTCCACGCGGTAGACCTTTATTAGAAAATGAGCAGTGTGAGCAGGTCCTGTCGTGGATGACAGAAAGTGCATCCAGCAATCTATCGACCACCCAGAGTTCTGCGCCGTCCACTGCTGCAACTCTGAATACTCTGGCTGCTGCTCCTCCTTCCTCCCAGCCTCCTCACTCCATTACAATAACACATTCTGAGGAGCAGGCAGACTCCCAGGAACTGTTCCCGGGCCCCTGCCCAGAATGGCCAGCAATGGTTCCTCTCCCACCGGAGGAGTTTGTCGTGACCGATGCCCAACCTTTGGAAAGTTCCTGGGGTCCGGGGGATGAGGCTGGGGACTTCCGGCAACTGTCTCAAGAGCTTTCAGTGGGTGAGGAGGACGATGACGATGAGACACAGTTGTCTATCACTCAGGTAGTAGTAATTGGAGTAAGTCCGAGGGAGGAGCGCACAGAGGATTCGGAGGAAGAGCAGCAGGACGATGAGGTGACTGACCCCACCTGGTTTGCTACGCCTACTGAGGACAGGTCTTCAGAGGGGGAGGCAAGTGCAGCAGCAGGGCTGGTTGGAAGAGGCAGTGCGGTGGCCAGGGGTAGAGGCAGGGCCAGACCAAATAATCCACCAACTGTTTCCCAAAGCGCCCCCTCGCGCCATGCCACCCTGCAGAGGCCGAGGTGCTCAAAGGTCTGGCAGTTTTTCACTGAGAGTGCAGACGACCGACGAACAGTGGTGTGCAACCTTTGTCGCGCAAAGCTCAGCCGGGGAGCCAACACCAACAGCCTCACCACCACCAGCATGCGCAGGCATATGATGGCCAAGCACCCCACAAGGTGGGACGAAGGCCGTTCACCGCCTCCGGTTTGCACCGCTGCCTCTCCCCCTGTGCCCCAACCTGCCACTGAGATCCAACCCCCCTCTCAGGACACAGGCACTACCGTCTCCTGGCCTGCACCCACACCCTCACCTCCGCTGTGCTCGGCCCCATCCACCAATGTCTCTCAGCGCACCGTCCAGCCGTTGCTAGCGCAAGTGTTGGAGCGCAAGCGCAAGTACGCCGCCACGCACCCGCATACTGAAGCGTTAAAAGTGCACATAGCCAAATTTATCAGCCTGGAAATGCTGCCGTATAGGGTTGTGGAAATGGAGGCTTTCAAAGGTATGATGGCGGCCCCGGCCCCGCGCTACTCAGTTCCCAGTCGCCACTACTTTTCCCGATGTGCCGTCCCAGCCCTGCACGACCACGTCTCCCGCAACATTGTACGCGCCCTCACCAACGCGGTTACTGCCAAGGTCCACTTAACAACGGACACGTGGACAAGCACAGGCGGGCAGGGACACTATATCTCCCTGATGGCACATTGGGTGAATTTAGTGGAGGCTGGGACAGAGTCAGAGCCTGGGACCGCTCACGTCCTACCCACCCCCAGAATTGCGGGCCCCAGCTCGGTGCTGGTATCTGCGGCGGTGTATGCTTTCTCCACTAAACCACCCTCCTCCTCCTCCTACGCAACCTCTGTCTCGCAATCAAGATGTGTCAGCAGCAGCACGTCGCCAGCAGTCGGTGTCGCGCGGTGTGGCAGCACAGCGGTGGGCAAGCGTCAGCAGGCCGTGCTGAAACTACTCAGCATAGGAGAGAAGAGGCACACGGCCCACGAACTGCTGCAGGGTCTGACAGAGCAGACCGACCGCTGGCTTGCGCCGCTGAGCCTCCAACAGAGCATGGTCGTGTGTGACAACGGCCGTAACCCGGTGGCGGCTCTGCAGCTCGGCAGCCTCACGTACATGCCATGCCTGGCCCACGTCTTTAATTTGGTGGTTCAGTGCTTTCTGAAAAGCTACCCACACTTGTCAGACCTGCTCGGAAAGGGGCGCCGGCTCTGCGCACATTTCCGCAAGTCCCACACGGACGCTGCCACCCTGCGCACCCTGCAACATCGGTTTCATCTGCCAGTGCACCGACTGCTCTGCGACGTGCCCACAAGGTGGAACTCTACACTCCACATGTTGGCCAGGCTCTATGAGCAGCGTAGAGCTATAGTGGAATACCAACTCCAACATGGGCGGCGCAGTGGGAGTCAGCCTCCTCAATTCTTTACAGAAGAGTGGGCCTGGTTGGCAGACATCTGCCAGGTCCTTGGAAACTTTGAGGAGTCTACCCAGATGGTGAGCGGCGATGCTGCAATCATTAGCGTCACCATTCCTCTGCTATGCCTCTTGAGAAGTTCCCTGCAAAGCATAAAGGCAGACGCTTTGCGCTCGGAAACAGAGGCGGGGGAAAACAGTATGTCGCTGGATAGTCAGAGCACTCCCCTGTCTATATCTCAGCGCGTTGAGGAGGAGGAGGAGGAGCATGAGGAGGATGAGGAGGAGGGGGAAGAGACAGCTTGGCCCAATGCTGAGGGTACCCATGCTGCTTGCCTGTCATCCTTTCAGCGTGTATGGCCTGAGGAGGAGGAGGAGGATCCTGAAAGTGATCTTCCTAGTGCGGACAGCTATGTGTTGCGTACAGGTACCCTGGCACACATGGCTGACTTAATGTTAGGATGCCTTTCTCGTGACCCTCGCGTTACACGTATTCTGGCCACTACGGATTACTGGGTGTACACACTGCTCGACCCACGGTATAAGGAGAACCTTTCCACTCTCATACCCGAAGAGGAAAGGGGTTCGAGAGTGATGCTATACCACAGGACCCTGGCGGACAAGCTGATGGAAAAATTCCCATCCGACAGCGCTAGTGGCCGATGGCGCAGTTCCGAGGGCCAGGTAGCAGGGGAGGCGCAGAGATCAGGCAGCATGTACAGCACAGGCAGGGGAACACTCTCTAAGGCCTTTGACAGCTTTCTGGCTCCCCAGCAAGACTGTGTTACCGCTCCCCAGTCAAGGCTGAGTCGGCGGGAGCACTGTAAAAGGATGGTGAGGGAGTACGTAGCCGATCGCACGACCGTCCTCCGTGACGCCTCTGCCCCCTACAACTACTGGGTGTCGAAGCTGGACACGTGGCCTGAACTCGCGCTGTATGCCCTGGAGGTGCTTGCTTGTCCTGCGGCTAGCGTCTTGTCAGAGAGGGTGTTTAGTGCGGCTGGGGGAATCATCACAGATAAGCGTACCCGCTTGTCAACCGACAGTGCCGACAGGCTTACACTCATCAAGATGAACAAAGCCTGGATTTCCCCAGACTTCTCTTCTCCACCAGCGGACAGCAGCGATACCTAAACAATACGTAGGCTGCACTCGCGGATGGAAGCATCGTTCTCTATCACCATCAAAAACGTGGACCTTTTAGCTTCATCAATCTGAGTATAATATTCATCCTCCTCCTCCTGCTCCTCCTCCTGAAACCTCACGTAATCACGCCGAACGGGCAATTTTTCTTAGGGCCACAAGGCTCACTCATATAATTTTTGTAAACAATTTTTATACGTTTCAATGCTCAATAAAGCGTTGAAACTTTCACCTCAACCAATTTTTATTTAAACTGGGCTGCCTCCAGGCCTAGTTACCAATTAAGCCACATTAACCAAAGCGATTAATGGGTTTCACCTGCCCTCTTGGTTGGGCATGGGCAATTTTTCTGACGTACATTAGTACTGTTGGTACACCAATTTTTTGGGGCCCTCGCCTACAGTGTAATCCAATTAATTTTTTGCCCATCTGCATTAAAGCTGACGTTACATCAGCTGTGCTGGGCACTGCAATGGGATATATTTATGTACCGCCGGTGGGTTCCAGGGAGCCACCCATGCTGTGGGTCCACAGGGAGTTGTAACTGCATGTGTCTACTTCTAAAGAACCCCAGGCTGACTGGGGCATGCAGTGTGGGCCGAAGCCCACCTGCATTAAACATGACATTACCTCAGCTGTGATGGGCAATGCAATGGGATATATTTATGTACCGCCGGTGGCTTCCTGGCACCCACCCATGCTGTGGGTCCACAGGGAGTTGTACCTGCCTGTGTCTATGAATTAAAAACCCCGGTCAGGTTGGGGCATGCAGTGTGGGCCGAAGCCCACCTGCATTTAATCTGACGTTAGCTCTGCTGTCCAGGGCACTGCAATGGGATACATTTATGTACAGCCGGTGGGTTCCAGGGAGCCACCCATGCTGTGGGTGCACACGGAATTCCCATTGCGGAGTTGTACCTTCCTGTGACTATTTATAAAAAACCGCGGTCTGACTGGGGCATGCAGACACCTTGACAGAATGAATAGTGTGTGGCACATAGGTTCCCCATTGCTATGCCCACGTGTGCAGCTCCTGATGGCGGTGGCACAGGATTATATTTCTCATTGCTTCTGTACAACATTGTGGGCTATCACCCCGCCCCTTTTAAAGAGGGTCGCTGCCTAGCCGTGCCAACCCTCTGCAGTGTGTGCCTGCGGTTCCTCCTCATGGCAGATGCACTTCTAAATAGACATGAGGGTGGTGTGGCATGAGTGCAGCTGAAGGCTGCGCAGGGACAGTTTGGTGTGCGCTGTGGACACTGGGTCGTGCGGGGGGGGGGGGGGGTTGAGCAGCATGTAACCCAGGAGAAGTGGCAGCGGAGTGTCTTGCAGGCAGTGATTGTGCTTTGTTGGAGGTAGTGTGGTGCTTAGCTAAGGTATGCATTGCTAATGAGGGCTTTCCAGAAGTAAAAGTTGTTGGGAGGGGGGGGGGCACTCTTGTCGCTATTGTAGCTTAATAGTGGGACCTGTGAACTTGAGATGCAGCCCAACATGTAGCCCCTCGCCTGCCCTATCCGTTGCTGTGTCGTTCCCATCACTTTCTTGAATTGCCCAGATTTTCACAAATGGAAACCTTAGCGGAGCA